>NW_015386697.1:581636-683334 GCF_001527695.2 Protobothrops mucrosquamatus
ACTCGGCGAAAAAGGCGCAGGTCCGCAGTTGTACATAGGTCGGGGGGTAGGTCATTCCAGAGGGCAGGAGCTGCCACAGAGAAGGCTCTCCCCCTGGGGATCGCCAGCCGGCATTGACTGGCCGACGGCACCCTAAGGAGGCCCTCTCTGTGGGAGCGGACTGGTCGAAGGGAGGTATTTGGTAGGAGGCGGTCTTGCAAATGTGACTGGGAGGGAGGGCTTGGTGGCCATTGCAATTTCGATTCTGGGTTGTAATTAATGCTGGGGAGATTCACTGTAACTTTGAATAGTCATAAGTTGGACTGGTCTGTATAGAACTGTGGGAATCTCAGTCTAATACACACAGTGGACCTCAGATTGCATTAGTTTCACAGGGTTGTAAGGGAAGATGGCATAATGGGACATAACAGCTGGACAGCTCATAGCTTTGACTCAAAAGAAGCCTGGGAACATTACTTCATTCTCTGACTCCAGCAAGCTCAGATTTTCCCATTGCTAATGTTGCTGATAATTTCTCTTGAACCTTTAAAGCCACAAAGGAAATGAGATACTGCTAGTCCTTCAATACAGAAGTATTGTCTGTCCGCTGCATATTGGGGTTGAATATATAAAGCAGGAAGTTCACCCAACTAAGGAAACAAGTTGAGGTTAATACAACAACATGAACTTATATTTTTCTAAGCCAATGTCCTCTTGTTGGCTTTACTGATGAGATTTAAATACATTTCTTTGAACAGATAGTATGTTTGATATCACATTTACTCTTTACTTAGGTTGTGCAGTATGAGTCTGACAATTCTAAAAAAAGAGAGAGAGAGAATTATACATGTGATATATTGGTGACTGTCCCTCTTGGGTTTCTTCAAGATTTGTTGCAATCAAACTGGATGTTCTAGCTATTTCAGGAAATAAAACATATAAAGGTGGTCCTCAACATACGGCCACAATTTAGCCCAGAATTATGTTGCAAAGTGAGAAATTTGTTAAATGAGTCTTGCCCCATTTTACGACTTTTCTTGCCACTGCACTTGTTAAGTTAGTAACACAGTTAAGTGAATCTGGCTTCCCCATTGATTTTGCTTATCTTTTATGATAATCACATGACCCCAGGACACATGACCCCGGGACCATCATAAATGTGAGTCAGTTGTCAAGCATCCAAAAATAAATTACATGACCATGGGGATGCTGCAATGGTCATAAGTGTGAAAAATGATCATAAATCACTTTTTTCAATGCCGTTGTAACTTTGAACGGTCACTAAATGAGCTGTTGTAAGTCCAGGACAACCTGTATTTAGGCACTTCATTAATTGTCTACTTCAAAAAAAATTTGTTTGCTTGGAAATAAATTACAAAACAGAGGATACACAACAGTGAAACTTAGTGGGAAACATACCAAATATACAGTAAATATTGATGCCAAAAGCTAGTTTTGAAAATGGGACCTATTAAAATAGGATACATAAACTAAGGAGGCAATTTGCATACCGGTGTATTTTGTGTTCTTTTATACTGTTGGTTCATTAATATGACAAAGTGTGTATTGGTATGCTCTGCTCTAAATATATGTGAATATATTCAAAAACTTTCTGCTATACAGAGGACCAAGATAAATGATCAAGATCACTAATAGTAGTATTAGGCACAATCCTTCTTGCCCCTAACCTAAAGTTATACCATTTGCCTGCAAGCAAGAATCGGTGGGACTATAAAATAGAGAAAGTAATAGAAAATGAAGAACTAAATTATTTTGTGACTTTAAAATTCAAACAGATAGGCATCTTCCACATAATACCCCAGACTTAACAGTTGTGGATAAGAAAGACAAAAATGTCTGCATATTGGCAGTATCTGGAGACAGCAGAATAGAAGAGAAAGAACTGGAGACGATAACAAAATAAGAAGACCTGCAAATAGATATAGAACAATTGCGGCAAAAGAAAGCAAAGGTAGTACCAATAATAATAGATGCCTTGAATGCAATTCCAAAACATCGGAAGCACCACTTGAACACCATCTGCATTGACAAAATCACCATCAGTCAATTACAAAAGGCAATTTTACTTGGAACAATTTGCATCCTGCAACGATACCTTTAACATCACCAAACATTCCCATCCCTATATCCCAAAAATGCCAAATCCAGTCTGAACATCTGACAGACTGTGTGGCAAAAATATAATAATCATAATCTACCAGTAAGGCACTACCTTGATCTGGTTGTTAGGCTTGTGTTCTCTGAGGAAAATGAGAGTATAGGTAGTCCTCGACTTACAACCACAATTGAGCCCAACATTTGTGTTGCTAAGTGGGATTTCTGCCTCATTTTACAACCTCTCTTTCCACAGTTGTTAAGTGAATCACTGCACTTGTTAAATTAATAACACTGTTCTTAACTGAATCTGATTTCCCCATTGACTTTGCTTGTCAGAAGGTTGCAAAAGCTGATCACATGACCCCGGGACATATTGCAACCGCCATAAATATGAGTCAGTTGCCAAGCCTCTGAATTTTGATCATGTGACCATGAGGATGCTGTAATGGTTGTAAGTGTAAAAAATGGTTATAAGTCACTTTTTTCAGGTATGTTGTAACTTTGAACAGTCACTAAACGAACTGTTGTAAGTCGAGGACTATTTGTATTTCAATTAGAGGTATAAATATAAACATAGGAAGGGAGTTATGTGCATAGGTTAGGCTAGGGCAGGGGTAGGCAACCTTGGCTCTTTTATGACTCGTGGCTGGCTCAGGAATTCTGGGAGTTGAAGTCCACGAGTCATAAAAGAGCCAAGGTTGCCTACCCCTGGGCTAGGGGCTTTCAAACTTTTTCAGGCTTCAAAAGCTGTTATTAAAGATAGCCAGATCTACTGAAACCACTCAAGATGAAAAGCTCTGGAGATATATCTTGGTTGTTTCAACTATTTTCTTGCTTTTGGTCTTTCACAGAATGTCTTTTAATTCTTGTAGGACCACAGGGCAGTGTTTCTTAAGCTCAGCAACTTTAAGATGTTGGACTTCAATTCCAGAATTCTCCAGCTGTGGAGTTCTGGGAGTTATAGTCCATACTTCTTAAAGTCGCTGGGACTGAGAAATTCCGCCCTAGGCATCTGCAGAAAAGTACAGTTTCTCTACTAATGAGATCACTTTGGCTTCTGTCTCTGTCTATACTTTGCAATAGCAATATCACTTAAACTTATATACTGCCCCATAATGCTTTACATCACTCTCTGGGTGGTTTACAATGTTAACATATTGCCCCCAACAATCTGGGTCCTCATTGAACCAGCCATTGATGAAGAGCAACTTATAAATCAAATAAATGTCCTCTTTTAAGTGAATTCATTTTACTGAAATCTTGTAAAATAATAAAACAGATGTATTATTCAATTAAGTAACAAACGATATCCACTCTTCTGGAATATTAATCTGTTCTTTCTCCCATTATTCAGATATGGCTTATGCGTTTAGAATAGGTGCAGTCATGGACACCTCTATAGGCTCCTATCCCAATTCTGATAAAAATAATATACATATGAAACATTAAATAGACTAGTTTCTAATATCAGCTTGTTGCAGGCATATTTTGGATCCCTCACACTTCTACAAAGATGACAGAGAGCATTTTATGGATTAGTTTAACTTCTGCTAATAGGATCTTTGTGACTTGTCATAATATCCAAATATTTCTCCAAAATTGCTAATAAAATGAATTTTTTTTTCAGATGTATAAAGGTAGAACTTGACTTGTTGTATCTATTACAAAATTAAAATGCAGGCATGCCAGTCTAATAACTAAAATGTCATTACTGAGAATAAACATTAACAAGGTGTTAAATGTTTCATACATTTTCAGCAATCAGAGGCACACAACTATCATACTATTTATTCCCTTTGGGGAGTAAACAGCCTTATGCACATTAGGCAGAGGAGTAATAATCAGTGAGCAAAATAATTAGAGGCTTGAGAAATATAGCTAAAACTAATTTATACCAACACAACTCACTGTGCTTCTTTCTATACTTCTAGTTTTTTTTCAACTGTGTGGATATACTGCTTTGAAGTTAGCCATTTTTGTAAAAAATTACCATTCGTTTTGTTTTGAAGATCTCATCAATTCTATCTAGCCTTGACATTTTCAGTCTTCCCTTGGTCGATTTATTTTTGCTTCATAGATTTGTTTTCTGACTTGATCCTCAATTATTCTATCTACAGGACCACATCATTTCAATATACATCTCTTGTACTGCTGACATATTTTTGTATTCAAGTCACACTTGTTCAGAACCCATTCGTGCCTTAGCCTATCTTTTCTTGATTGACCACAATTAAATCTGAAATTTCCCAGGCCCACTGCATTCAACTTCTTTACTTTTCCTGGCATACTCGGTTCTAATTTCCATAAAAGAACATAGGCAGAAGCCTGGTCTTATCCACAGCCATTTTTGCTTCTTTTATAACATACCTCATATTATTCACTATTTCTCTAGCAATATTTGCATATCTTTAAATGCTTTCGTGAATTTATGCGCCTATAGTAAGCGTTCTACCTGATTATTCAAATCCATCTATTTGCTGTGACTTAAAAAAAACACTATTTATGTATAACTTACAGTTGCTCACTCCCACTTTCCTTCCAAACATATGTAACTGTGGTCTTTCATAGAGTATTTTTCAGATCCATACTTCTTGTTGCATCATATGATTTAGCTAATGTTTGTTGTAGATTTAGCATGTTATCAGGCAATACTGTAGCCTCACCTCAAATAGAGAACCACACCTATGTTCTCAAGGAAAAAACCTGCCAATGCTAACCAACCATTCCTTGTATGACTATCCATAAATACATTAAACATCAAGGAGATGCTTATATATCTTTGGCTTATTGCCTCGCTGATGCTGAATCAGTGGTTAAGCATTGCATTTTCATGTACTATATGACTTATCTCTACCATATACAGGTAGTCCTCGACTTACAACAGTTCTTTTAGTGACCATCAAAAGTTACAACAGCACTGAAAAAAGTGACTTATGACCGTTGCAGCATTCCCAGGGTCACGTGATCAAAATTCAGTCACTTGGCAACTGACTCATATTTATGACGGTTGCAGTGTCCTGGGGTCACGTGGTCATCTTTTGTGACCTTCCGACAACAGAGTCAATGGGAAGATTCGCCTAACAACTGTATTACTAACTTAACAACTGCAATGATTCATTTAACAATTGTAGCAAGAAAGATCTTAAATGGGACAAAATTTACTTAACAAATGTCTCACTTAGCAACATAAATTTTGGGCTCAGTTGTGGTTGTAAGTCGAGGACTATTTGTACTGCTCTTAACAAACCATTAACTAAAGATTTCTGCAAAATATTCCATGATTCCCTTTATCCTTTTTGTTTTTCTAAATCTGTGTACATTTTTCAGTGACCTGCAGAAGAACAAAATCTGGTCTGCACACCTTAAAATTCATTGCACTTTTAATATTTTGTAGTTGTCATCTCTTTGGTCCTTTTGGTCAGAGTTCTGCCAGACGCCTTCCCAGGCACATTTTTGTTGCTTCTGCATTCACTCTTATTGTTCTGTTATGCAGGGGAATGATAATACTTTTCTTCCAATCATCAGCACACATGTTATCTTCTTATAGCATCCTTAACAAGTCAAACTGTCACCGTATAAGCAAATGTCACTGATATTTTAATATTTCTCCACTTATACAAAATATATCTGCAGCCTTACTGATTCTCATGGTACTTATGAGTTTCTTTCCATCTTTTTTTCTTAGTCACTAATTGATAGCCTTCATTTCAATTCCACTTTCACTAGTGTTCCCCTATAAATCTGTAAGGTATTTCTTTTAGCACTGCTTCATTTAATTGCTATTATCCCAGATAATTTCTTCACTTTAATTTTTAATTCCATTCACTCTGCTGGAGGCATTTTGTTTCATTCTTATGTCTTGCTTCCAGACCATATATTTATGTTCATCCAAATCACTCTTTTTCTCTTCTTAACTTTTCCTTGCTCTCTCTGGCTTCATTTTAGCTCTTTTCTGTCTCTATATATTGCACAATATCTGTTATTTGTTTTGAAATAGATACTTTGAGGTCTGCAATTGAATGCCCTGGGAGGATGAAATGCTTTGATATTATTTTTGTCCTTCATTTGAGTCTTGATGTCACGCTTGTGTTCATTAATTCTTTTCAGCAATTTGACTTCTTTTTGTTATGAATCCAGAGAAGCATTGTTGGCAAATGGCATATATTTTTTAAATATATGTAGAATAGAATAGATTTCTTTATTGGCCATGTGTGTGATTGGACACACGCATAAGCTCACAGTGTACATAATAGACCATAGATCATAAATCATAGTTACAATCATTAATCATAAGTTACAAACAACAGTGAATAAATCATAAGAAACCAATAGGAGAAAACAGTAGGGAAGATGAGAAAAGATGAGAAATGAAGCAGTGTTGTTGGAATTAAATATTCAGCAGAGTGATGGCACGGGGAAAGAAACTATTTCTGTGTCTAATAGTTTTGGCATGCAATAGCGATGTCCTGAGGGGAGAAGTTGAAACAGTTTGTGTTCAGGATGTGAGGGGTCTGTAGATATTTTCTCAGCCCTCTTTCTGGGTTCATACAGTATACAGGTTCTCAATGGAAGGCAGGCTGGGTGCAATTGTTTTTTTCTGCAATCCTAACTATCTGTTGAAATCTGTACCTGCCCTGTTTGGTTGCTGTGCCAAATCAGTCAGTTATCGAAGTACAAATGACAGACTCAACACATTGTATTGAGGATTCCTACATTCATGTAAGATTTGTTTTTTTTTTTTTAATGTAGAAGTAGTCGTTTCTTTTCCTGCAGTTGAAACAATATAATTTCCCCCTACCCAGTGTCAAAAAATTGGGTCCGATCATATGAATTCTTGACTTACAATGACGACAACTTATGACAATAATTCTGGGTTCAATACAGGCATGTTCTAGACAGAATTTAAATACACAAGTGGCACACATGTAGGATCCAAATGGTGGAATTAAAAGTTGTGGTTAAGGAAATACAGGCACAATCTAGACCAGGGGTAGTCAACCTTGGCTCTTTTATGACTCGTGGACTTCAACTCCCAGAATTCCTGAGCCAGCTAAGCTGGCTCAGGAATTCTGGGAATTGAAGTCCACGAGTCATAAAAGAGCCAAGGTTGACTACCCCTGATCTAGAAAGAATATAAACAGAATTTAAATAAAAGTGAAATAAATGTTTAAATCAATTCTAAAATCAGACTAAGAGAGATTTGTCTGAATTGTGCCTTACAATCACCATAACATTTATTCTTTCTGAGTAAATATCTAATATTCTCTTTCTTCTAAAACAGCTGGTACTTTTTAAACTCTAGCATGTTTCCTGAGGCACATCACACATGGTAATAATGATGAAAGTCAGCACTTCCTTTTTGGAAACTGCAGCAAGAGATTCTCATGCAAAAAAGAAAGCTACATTGAATTATATGAAGAAAAGGATTAACAGCTTAGAAATGCAGCGGATACCTTTCTAGAAATGTATCAAGTTGAAATATGTTCAGGTATACTTGTAAGTAAATTTAGTCTGTTACTAATCTGGATAATTGTGATTGAATGTTTTATTTGAGTGATTGTTCTTTGGTTATTATTTTGAAATTGGATAGTTAAGGACTGTACCAGGGGACTGTCAACAAAAGGCACAAAATATCCTGGGAACAATGCACAGTTTTATAAATGCAATTATTTGCATTTCTGGAAGGGAATAATTTCATGCAGATTTATAATTAAAACTTTACTCAGACTGCATTTTCCTATTCTTAGCTTGCCTTGCCATTTTTATGCAGAAAAATGTAGAAAAGCAGAATTAAGATTTCTAAGGTTCACATTGGAACATTGTTGTTTTGGAAAGTGTGTTGTTGTTATTTCAGTAATTATAACTGTAATTACCCCTAAAGGGTAAAAGGTTGGGTGGGGGGGTGTAACTGGTGGTGTGAGTTACACTTCTTGCTGTTGGGGTGATGTGCTGCAGAATCCATATATTCAGTACATATTAATGGTAGAAAAGGTTAATGATTTAAATATATGTCTTGCTTAGGTATAATTGTGGTTTACCTTGGACGGAAAAATGAATTGTTTTTATTCATTGCATCGCTTTATCAATTATCTTATGGGACATTAGAGCCATTCGGATGGTGTGCTAAATTTCATAAAAATACAGTAGCAATAATAATCATAATCCAATTCACATAACACTTTTCTAAAAATGGTGCAGTTGCAATTAATATAAAAGCATTTGATAAATGTAGCAATTAACAAAGCCAAAAATTTAAAAGATGAGCTCTTCCAGATTTGCTGGCGTCTCCAAATACATATTTAAAATTACATACTTGACAAAAACTGTAGGCTTATTGCAACATTTTGTGAACAATTTTGAAATGACCAGGTCATGTTTAGCAACAATTATTCTTGTAAGAGTTTCTGTTCCAGAAACCTCTAATAATTGCTCATAAGAAATCATGCTTAATTGTAACATGATAGCTACTATCACAAGAAATCTGAATGCTGAGAGGAAGGTACTTGTCGTTATTCTTTGAACCTCTGGGTGAAGATAATTTCAGATATAAATGATGCTCTAATTCTGTTATAACAATATTTTTCACTGTTGGGTGCTTCCAGATGGATAGACTCTAATGTTCTTAGCTAAAAGCCATTGCCTAGTTAATTGAAAATGACAGAAGTGTTGGGAAAAAGCAAAGTATATCCATCTCGATCCATCCCAAAAAAACCCTTGAAGCAAGCAGGACGATTGCCCCATAAGAACCTTGTCTAGAAGCAGATTTAGAATGTTTTATTAATCTTTGGACATTTTATTTATTTATTTGGGTTCTATGGTAGTGGGCAAAGAGGTTAAAATGCATCATAATAACAAGACTAAACCAAAATGAAAACCACTGCGAGCATCAAAGACAGAAATTTCAATCATATCATATTCTAGTGAATTCACAAATTGTCCTGGCCCAGTGCCTGCTTGGAGATTCAGATTTTTAAGACCTTCCTGAAGGCAGCAAGGCCAGAATCATAGAGACCATGGGAGAACACTGCTCCTGAGGATAGTTACAGCATAGAGAAGGCATATCTTTTGAGTCCCATAAGGTGATGTTATTTAGTTGATAGGACCCAGAGCAAGCCGATACTAACTGAACTGATAGTGTACATATAGACTCAATAAGAACATTAAAAATTAACCCTTTTGGATCAGGTAAATGACTCATCTAAGCAGTCTGTGTAACCTAGTGACCAAATAGCGGTATCCAGAAATTTCATAATAGTGAGTGACAAGACAGCAATGATCTACCTCCATTGTTACTGTGTCATAAATGGTGTTCACAATGCTCTTGGAAGGTTATCCCCACATCTAATGTGTGTCCCTTTGCTTCTCTTTCAAACACCCCTTAGAGATAGTCCTGATATGTCATCTATAACCAGGCTTGAAGGTAGCCTTGAGTATATAGGCCCTCCAGAACAATAGGTTAGATAAGAGGAAAGAGTTGCTGGATGACATACTTCCATCAAAAGTGTGGCTTTGTGCAGTCTGAGTGCATAGATTATATAGAGAGACACATATTGCTTTAGGCATGTATTAGTCCTTTCAAAATACTCTCTTTCACTGTACAGATCAGTCACAGTGGCATAAATATTCCAGCTTTACAGCTAGTATATCGATTTCTTGGCAAACAAAACCTTATTGGTGAGGAATAAAGCCTTATAGTTGTGTTTGTGAACATTTGTTTAATTTGGGTTCAAAAGGTCCAGAAAACACCATATAGGTATACTGCTAATGAAATACAGGAAGTGCTCTACTTGCAATGGATCGTTTAGTGATCATTCAAAGTTACAACAGCACTGAAAAAAGTGACATGATCAGTTTTTATACTTAATGAGGATTACATGATCAACATTTGGAGGCTGGAGAACAGGCATGTATTTATAATAGTTGCACTATCCTGGTGTCATGTGACCATCATTTGTAACCTTCCTAGCCAGCTTCTTAGAAGCAAAGTCTATGGGGGAAGCCAGGTTCGCTTAACGATTGCACGATTCATTTAACAACTGCAATCAGTAACTTAACAACTGTGGCAAAAATGGTTGTAAAATGGGGCAAAACTTACTTAACAACTGCCTTGCTTAGCAATTGTGGTCATAAGTCGAGGACTTTTTCTCCAGTGGTGGGGTGACAATTAGGTCAACATACAAGGGCGCTTGACTGAGGTAGATCAGTATACTTAAGTCTGAAATTAACTAGCATTTTGGTTTCTCTTCATGATTTAGAAATGAGTTCATTATGTTGGTGGGTTGCTATTTCCTCCCCCCCCCCAAGTTTCTGCAGGATTGTCTCTAAGAGAAATGCCTACCCAGAGTTGTTAACAATAGTGTATAACAATGTCCCAGATATTAATTGGTTAATATTTAGAATGCAGATATTTTGTTCATCCCCCTTCACCACCATGGTGTTCTGGTGGGTGGCTTTGATGAACTTTCAGTTTTGCATAATCGGTAAGCCTGCTGGGTTCCTTTCCCCCTTCCCCTTTCTTTTGTACTGTGTGGGAACAACTTCCTCCTTAGGCTGAATTGAACTGGCTTTTGCTATTAAACTCCAAAGCAGAATTTGTTTTTAAGTGTTGACGATATGATGCAAATCTAAGAAAATTGGGCTCTAAAACCGAGAAGAAACAATTGTGTTACTGATTGGAACCAATTCTGCATGCCAGGAGCATTGAATTTTGCTGTTTGTTCTCTTTCTCTGCCTCCCCCCCCATCCCAGAAATCCAAACAATTTACTGCATGGGCAAACTAGGTAAAGCAGAGGGTTATGATCACCAATGGATTTGATGCTACAATTTTCTTATTGACTGAACTGAAATCTGGTTTGCTATAGAGGGAGGTATTTCTCTCTCAGAAATGTGTTCATCTGAATTTTGCTTTGGAATCAGCCAAGGGAGATGAATAACTATTGGTACTTGGGAGGCTCCTGTGGCAGAGACACTGCAGTGCAGATAACCAGATATGAGACTAACTTTCTGACAAGAAAAGGCACTAAGCGCCAGATACACAGAAACAGGGTCTACCATGCTAGACAGGATCCAAGGTGCAAACTATGAAGAGAAATTCCAGGACATAGCACAGAAGTGTTGCTTGAGCAGGGTCCGTAAGATCATCTGGGACACTATACATCCTCTTCACAACCTGTTTTCCTTGTTACCTTCTGGGAGGAGGCTTCGTGGTATCCGTAGCAGAACATCCAGATTCAGCCATAGTTTCATTCCATACAGCATTAACCTTGTGAACTCTCAAGCTTCCTCCTTCCGTTATATATTCAAGATGGACAGTATCTAATATTTATCTGTTATGTATATGTAGGGGTGCGGGTCTATACATATGTTGTACATAGTATGTTTAGGTGTGTGTCATGTATGCGTTTCACTTTGAGAGCAGGCAACTAAATTTCATTTTTGATGTGTGCCGTTGTGCCCACAGTAAAAAAATGACAATAAAGCTTATCTTATCAAATAGTGTCAGGGTACAAGGTGCAGGTAGGAACTGTGTACACTGAACAGTACCTGGCATTGTGTGAGAGAAAATCTGCACAATATATGGACTGGATTCTCCTAAGTCCAGGAGGGGAGGTTGTGGAAAACAACAGGGCTAAAATCTGGTGGGATTTCTAGACTGACAGTCAGACATTGGCCAGTCAACCAGATAGTATGGTAGTAGACAAGGAGCAGAAGACAGTGGTGGTGATATTGTGGTGCTAAATGAAGCAGCATCAGGCAGGAGGAGTATGAGAAGTTGGAGAAGTACTGGAGAAGTACTAAGGGCTGAAGGAGAAACTAGAGAGGATACAGAAAGTAAAGGCCATGATGGTGGTAGGAGCACTCAGGTTGTGACTCTTAAATTGGGAGAGGGGCTTCAACAGATCCCAGAAACAATATCAGAGCTCTCTCTCCAGAAGACTGCAGTGCTAGGAAGAGCTGAGATACTGCACAGAACCCTCAAATTCCCAGGCTTCTGAAATGGAGGAAGACACATAACACCCATAGAGGTAAGAAAGGATTTATAAACACACATACCACATACTCACAAACAAACAAACACAAAAACACACGCAACTAGACTGCATCATTCCATAAATATTTAAGGCTGACTAAAATGTAAAGTGATTGATGTAGAATCTCTTCAATGCATAATAGTTTGATTGCTCATATATTAAGATAAGGATATGAGTTTATGTGAAATCCATAAATCAGTTCATCTGGAGAACTGAACAATCCCAAAGAGTGAAAAGGAGAGCATTATAACGGGAGCTGCTATTTATTACTATATAAATAAATAATAAAGGTATCAAAATACAATATTGAGAAACTTGGCAGCAGCTTTTATAGAAATGAAAATTCTGGATAATTCCAAACACAGATTGTCAACACGTGTTGAAGAAAACCTAGCGTCTAAACTTAGTAATGCATGACTTCTAAATAAACATCTTAGACCAGTGGTGGCGAACTTATGGCACAGGTGCCAGAGGCGGCACTTGGAGCACTCTCTGTGGGCACACGTGCCATTGCCCCAGCCTTGCCTCCCCTGTGACCCCCCTCACCAGCAGCCCTCCTGGAGAAGAGTTGCCCCCGAGCATGGCCCACGTGGAGCAGTGCAGCCAAGGACATGGCAGCCAGGCAGCGTAGACAAGACTCTGCCCTCATGCCCCATTGCGCACAGTTGATGCTGCGGGGCGTGGGCAGAGGGCGTGGCTGCCATGGCGCTGCTGGGTGATCTGCAGCGGGCCCTGGAGATGGTGAGTGCCCTGCGGGCAGGCGGGGTGGGGGTGGGGCAGGGGTGGGGTGGGGCAGGGGGTGGAGCGGGGCGGGGCCAGTTTTTGGGCACTCGGTCTCTAAAAGGTTCGCCATCACTGTCTTAGACTGTCTATATAAACCACAGTTGGTTGATTGAGCTGGGCATGACAGACAATCTTTAATAGATAGAATAATATTGTTTTAGTTTTGTACAACACCCAGAGTCATTTGCTTGTGAGGTGGGCAGCTGTGATAGCTGCGATAGATAGATAGATAGATAGATAGATAGATAGATAGATAGATAGATAGATAGATAGATAGATAGATAGATAGATAGATAGATAGATATTGTAAATGTAGATGATAGATAAGACAAACAGGCAAGACAGTCTGACTAAAGAATGCGGCTTATAAAGTATGAAGTGAACATTA
Organism: Protobothrops mucrosquamatus; assembly: GCF_001527695.2. Classification (NCBI taxonomy): domain Eukaryota; kingdom Metazoa; phylum Chordata; class Lepidosauria; order Squamata; family Viperidae; genus Protobothrops; species Protobothrops mucrosquamatus. Next base: position 594,937 of record NW_015386697.1, read on the forward strand.
ATTACTGTGTACACAGATTGAATTGTCAGGATTTATGCCCAATCAGATATATATTGTATGCAGCTTTGTTCCAGGCAAGAAGTTTCTCATTCTTCAGAAGGATGTCACGGATGGGGGTGATGGTGGGCTTTGATCTTGCTCTGCCAGCTGCTTCCTGTCATCTGCCCGTGCATGGTCAGCCAGGCTTTGGAGTTTGCCTGAGACCTGAAGTAACAAAATTGTCTTTATCAAACTCCATGTTGTTAGCTGCTGTAAAACAAGCAGGGCAATTCATGGTAGTTTTCCCTCCACCTCATGTTATGAAGAATGAGCGTTTATTTCTCTGAGGCCATCAGCATGTACCGTATATGAAGAACAGTGCTGTACATATGAAACTGTTCTATTTTTAGAGCAGCATTTCTAATTAAAACTGAAGACAACTGTGTGTGGCTGGAAATGCTAAAACCTGCTTGAATATAATCTATAGATACCAGATTTATTCCAGAGTTCAAACCGTAACATAATTCTAGTTCATAATTCATTGACTTATTGTTTTTACTTAAAGTATCATTTAAATAATTTATATAAGAGCTGTAAACAAAAACATTATTTAAAGTAAGTATGGCGTGGGTGTCATGAAAATAAAAGCAGATCACTTTTTAGATCTGTAGCAAAGTTAATCTCAAAGGGAACTGAGCATTATTTTAAAGTGCTGCTGTCTAACGGTGGGAAGAAACTGGTTTTCTATAATAACCATCACATTTTTCAAACACTGTTCTGAGCTTTTCAGGTAGGTTTTGTACTGCTGATCTATCCAGTGGAGATCACTAGTGAGTTATTACGTATTTGATGGCTAAGAAGAATTTGTAGAATTAGATTTAGAATGTGCATTTTCAGAATATAAAGACATGACATAAATAGCAAAAAAAAACAAAAACAAAAAACAAATATACGTGAATACAGGTAGTCCACGTTTAATGACTGCTCACTTAGCAATTGTTTGATGTTATGATGGATCTTCCAAAAGGGATACACATGACCCAATTTTGGAAGTTCTGGCTGCTGCACACGGCTCCCTGCAGTCACATGAGCACATTTTGAGAGCTTAGCACCGGCTTGCATTAATAGTCATTTGTAGCATCCTGTGGTCATGTCACCATGATATTTGACATTTTTTGTTGGTTTCCAATATACTTTAGATTTCCAGCAAAAAACACTCATTGGGTATAAAGTTCGCTTAACAACTGCTGCAAAAAAAAGATCATAAAATCAGCTGCAGTTAAATGGTGAAATGCCTGAAGACTGCCACAACAAATTCTGGACTCAATTATAGTTGTAAGTATGTACCGTGTTTCCCTGAAAATAAGACCCAACTGGAAAATAAGGCCTAGCATGGTTTTTCAGGATGCTCGTAATATAAGCCCCCACCCCAAAACTAAGACCCAGTTAAAATTGTTAGCCAGATGGACGCATTTAGTACCGTATTTTCCTGAATACAAGTTGTAACCGGAAAATAAGCCCTAATGCGTCTTTTGGAGCAAAAATTAATATAAAACCCGGTCTTATTTTCGGGGAAACATGGTATGTATGCATGCACTATCAATTAGGTCTCAATTAGGAAGTAATTAGTCAGCCTATAGAATGTGATTAAAATGTCTAAAAATAACCAAATAAAAATACAAAAGAGTCTACAATATAATTGATGAATAAACCTATATATTAATTGTTCTGACAACTATAAAATTGGGTAACTGGTAGAAGGCATATTCCTCAGGTCACTCTGACCATCATTTTATTTTAATCTTTTGATGGCTTTACGTATGTTTAATAGGATCTAGTTCAACCAATTGCTTTTGCAAGAAAAACTGCCAGGGACTTGCTGCCTGCATTGCATGAGAACATAAAACAGCCCTTCCAACCTGATGTTCTATCTCACAGTGGCCAGACAGATGCATCCAGGAAGCTTACAAATGGGGTGTGAAAGCAAGCGCTCTTTCCTATTGTTCCTTCCTAGCAGCTGGCACTTAAAGTGTATTGCCTGTGGTCAGAGATAGAATGCAACCATCCAGTATAGTAGCCATGAGAACACATCTTGTCAGAGTAGTAGCCATAAAAACACACCCTGTCGTAATATTGCCTGGTTGTCTTGAAAGACTCTCTAAATGTGTGGCTGTCAATATATTGGATAGCATTTAATCTGTTGTTGAACAGATTATGGTATGAAGAACTATTCCCATTTATGGTTCAGAGCAGGGGTCCCCAAGCCCCAATCCATGGACAGGTACCAGGCCACAGCAACCAGTCTGCACAAACAAAGCCCCATCGGTAGGATGCAGGCAGCACACAAAACCACACACCCTCCAGTCTGCAGACAAACCTCTCTCCATGTAACCGGTCCCTGGTGCCCAAAAGGTTGGGGGCAAGACTCCCAACCTTAATTTCTGTAAGTGGGAGAAAAACCTTCTTTCCCCAAGGTTTCTCTGCTAGGTGTAGAAAAAGTAACAATTAGAAATCCATGGTATTTATAGGAGTCAAAGAGCATAGGTTGGCTGAATCAAGGTCCTAGGCTTGACAGTATAATGAGCTAACTAATGGTTTGGTTTCCTTCATTTATAACAGCAGATATAACAGCTCTGGTTCAGCTGTTTTCACTGCTTAGAAAGTGCTTGCTTCAAATAGTTTTTAACACTCTTTTCCCATAAACAAGCAAAGACCAACTCTGCTAGGGAAGGTAGTTGCTTCAAGGATAAAAATTAGGTACATCAGACAAGACTATCAGCTTCACCAAAGGCAGAACTTTCCCAAACTGTTTTGGACTTTAGTCCGTCAAACCCTTCCTACTGTAGCCTGATGACTGGAGAGCTACATTAATGATGACTTAAGTCCTTGCATCAGGGTTTCCACAGCTATCAGGGGATCTGAACATTTTTGGACCTTTCATAAGTCTCCCTGTCCTTTTGTTCTAAGACAGTGGTGGCGAACCTATGGCACATGTGCCAGCGGCGGCACTCAGAGCCCTCTCTGTGGGCACACACGCCACCGCTGTGACAGGTCCATCAGGCCATTGCCGCCGCCCAGACCGGCAGGCACAAAGGAGGCGAAGCAGCCAGCTAGCATGATGGAGTAGAGGTGGTAGAGCACGCCCACACCCAGCAAGCCAAAGGGCACCCCGAGCAGGGAAAGCCGGATCCTCATCGACACCATGGCCCCCCAGTCCCAGCTAGGATTGCGTGCCTCCCCCCATCTATGCTGGGCCTCCTGCCCACCGCCCCACCCGCCAGAGACCCCCTGGATCTCCCCCTGCCCGGCCCCAGCAGGCATCCCCTCCATAAGCAACATCGAGGTGGCCATGCCCACTCCAGCCACGCCCACCCAGTCTGCCGTGACAACCGCAGCCATGCCCACCCAGTGGGCCACGCCCCCATGCCCCCCCTGAGGGCACCACAATGCTGATGTGGCCCTGGCACTTTGCGATAAATATGTGGGTTTTGGGTTGCGGTTTGGGCACTCTGTCTCTAAAAGGTTCGCCATCACTGTTCTAAGAAGTGAAGGGATGGTGTTTTGTTTCTTTGCAACAGTTTGTAATCATTTCTAGATTCAACCCCTTACTGTGACTTCAAGGCTTTTTGCCTCTTAGACCAGGGGTAGGCAACCTCGGCTCTTTTATGATTCATGGACTTCAACTCCCAGAATTCCCGAGTTGAAGTCCATGAGTCATAAAAGAGCCGAGGTTGCCTACCCCTGTCTTAGACCTTGCTCTACAAATGTTGCAAAACAACATTCAAACCTAACCCTTGAGTAAAGGCAGAACACTGTAACCACACTGCTTTCTTCCCTGTTTTTTCAGAGCTGAAGAAGAGAGTTTATATGTTAGAAGGTTCACAAAAATGGGACTGCTTCAATTGTACTGTGGTTTCTTTTCCCATGATTGCATCGGGTAGCCATGGGGTAAAAACTGCTTGAAAAAGATGAGAAGAGGTAATTGAAAATGGCTAGTCAGAATTTCCTTAGTCTGCAAAAGGGTCTTAGGCAAGTTCTTACCTGATCCCTAGTTAACAAAATGAGCAATTGTTGCTATGGTTGTATGTGCAACACATGCAAGAGGCTATATTTATGCACATTTTCTAAATATGCATAAGTACTTAAACTGCTTTTTTTTGCTAAACTGCTTTTAATTAGTAGCATATCTAAATGTACTTCCATTTAAAAGTATTAGTGGATTATTATGCAGAAATTCCATACAGTATAGTTTTTTCCTTTATGAAAGATAGTTAGGTGATATTTGCTGCTTTAAGGATACCACTGAGCAATGTAGAGGTAGTCCCTGACTTACAATCACAGCTGAGCTCAAAATTTCCATTGCTAAGCAAGACAGTTGTTAAGTGAGTTTTCCCCCATTTTAAGGCTTTTCTTGTTACAGTTGTTAAGTGAATTACTGCAGTTGTTCTGTTAGGAACATGGTTGTTAAATGAATCTGGCTTCCCCATTGACTTTGCTTGTCAGAAGGTCGGAAAAGATGGTCACAATGACCCTGGGACACTGCAACTGTCATAAATACATGCCAGTTGCCAATCATTTGCATTTTGATCACATGAACCTGGGGATGCTGTGGTAGTCATAAGTGTGAAAACAGTCATCAGTCACTTTTTTCAATGCCATTGTAATTTTGAACAGTCACTAAATGAATGGTTGTAAGTTGAGGACTGCCTGTATAGACTTCTCAAGATAATTCCCCTTGACAATTGAAACATGGAAATCTTGCAGAAAACCTGAGGACAATTTTACACCATCACTGTTGCCATCATAAATCCCACCAAAGCATTTCAGTTCCAATTGACAATCATCTTCACTTTTATTGATGTTAAAATTCTGAGACATCAGAATCACCAAGAAACAATTGCTTTTCCTGCAGCCGAGCAAATGCAAAAATGATAGTCAAGAAGTGCCTGCTTCCTTAATGGGAAAAGAGTATAAAATAAATGGCCTGCAAGTAATCAGCCCTTCTATGTTGCCGTGGTGGGAAGTGAGCCAATTAAAGCTCTGTTGTGAGCATACAAACTTCCTTGACACTATTTCTGCACTGCATTTAATAAAAGTCTCAGAAGGTGAAATAATAATCACATTATGTCACCTTATCTCATGTTATAGAGGTAGCGGGTAACCACAAATTCCTGCTGTAAAGAAAATACGAAGTTTCCCAGAGAGGCAGTTTTGCAAAGAGATTGCCGGTTCTGCTTTGGTTTTAATGCAACTTCAAAAGACCCCAAATTATTATGAAGACTAGTCAGGATCATACATTCCATGGTAGAAACCTGGGTGGGGGGATAACAACTGCAATTGTATAAAATACATCCTTAAATTAGAAAATTGTATCCTTCTTCAGAAAAAAATGATTTAAAAGATAAGAATAAGAAATACCTGCAGAAACTACAGTAATCGTTCCCAAAATGGTGGTCTCTAGATATATTTTCATATACTGTATATCTAGATATATTTCTAGATATATTTTTTCAGATATATTTTCAACTCTTCAGCTGGGAAGTATAGAAATATGATGTGAAATAAACCTTTGGAGAGTACCAAGATGAGAAAGGCTGTATTAAAGAATGAACATGACCGTGTAATGTAAGCTGTCTTTTTCAATTAATTAATTAATTTTGCCTATTACCTTGGAAACTAGGTGCTTTGTGTATTGGGCACTGATTCTCTTCAACAGAAGTTTTGGTTTTATACCTTGGGTTTTCTCATTATTTGTTTCTAGTAGAGAAATGCACACTCACATTACTAGTAGTCCTCAGCTTACACTCACAATTGAGCTCAAAATTTGTGTTGCTAAGTGGAGACAATCGTTAAGTGAGTTTTGCCCCATTTTACGACCTTTCTTACCACAGTTGTTAAGTGAATCATTGCAGTTGTTAAGTTAGTAACATGGTTGTTAAGTAAGTCTGGCTTCCCCATTGACTTTGCTTTTCAGAAGGCTGCAAAAGGTGATCACATGATCCCGGGACACAGCAACCTGCCATAGATACAAGTCAGTTTCTAAGCATCCGAATTTTGATCACATGTCCATGAAGTCACATAATTGTGAAAAGCAGTTCTAAGTTACTTTTTTCAGTGTCATTGTAAGTTTGAATGGTCACTAAACAAACTGTTTTAAGTCGAGGATTACCTGTATGTTATAAACATGATTCTTCTTTCATTTTTCTGTAGGGTTTGGTCAATACATTTTTTATTTGCTTAGGGCCATATGGATCACATGTGTTCTGATGAAATTAATTAAGTTAAAGTCTGAGTTAAAGAAGTGCATTCCCAACTCCAACTGGAGATCTCAAACTTGGTAACCAGGCATGGTGCAAGTTTACAAGTCCATATAGAAATAGGGAAGTGCGCGCTAAGCTTTGCTTTGCTTAGTTTTAATTCGGATTGTTGTTGTCCTGTTGCAGCTGCTTGACCTTGGTTAACCACTTCAAGCCTTTGCGGTAGGGTTGGCAAGACATGTAAAATAAATGAAATGAGTTTTACATTGGAGTATACAGCCTTGCATGGAGTGTACATGTAACGTGTTTGAATCTAGTTCGTTTTTTATTGCAGTGCTGTTCAGTGTGCCAAATCACCTGCTTCCCCTTGCCTCACGCCTGCTAAAACCTCCGCGGTCGTCCCGTCCTCTGTTCAAGATTTGCACAGCCGAAGCACAAAGAGGAATTGTTACCAAATAAGCAGTAGTCACACACTTCTACCAATAGCCTTTGGAGGGCTGGTTACCATGGAATCCACCATCTGTTCACTCCCCACTGGAATGTGATTATCCTTGGTGTGTTGGGAACTGGGAAAAGCAGGGGTGTGTGTACTGCCTGCAATTATCTGCAATGGAGTGTGTTAATGGGAGGCTTAGACCAGCTTGCTGGAGAAACATGTAAATGTGCTTGTTTATTTTATTTTATTTTATTTTTTTAAAAAAGCAAATGCAATTTTGCCACCAAGAGGAGTGAATTTTGCCGGTGAAAGGTAAGTGCTAAATGCAAAACGTTTGGGTTATCGGTGGCAGCATGGCTGATGATATTGATGTTTTATCAATGAGCTCTCATTGTCAGCCATTCTTTCTATAGATGTTGATCAGCCCGGAGGTTGTGTGTGTGTTTCTGTAGAACAGAGCAAGAGAGAGCAAGGCTCTTTTGTCTTCTTTCCAGCAGCTTAATTTCATATTGTTTTAAAGGGACAGTCTCAGCAAGCCGTACCTGAATTTAAATGTCTTTTTTTTTGCCTAATGTCCCTTTCTGCAGAGATAGAATCTAAAGAATATATGGCAGATTCACATGTTGGCTTGCCTAGAATAATAATGACAAAATCCATATTAAAAGCTGTATTTGATGTTTTAGAGGAGCTGGTTGTCTGTGGGGTGTGATGAAGACAATGGATATTTGGTTTTTGGTAAAATTGTGCATAAAATGCGGATATTGCTGGAAACAGTGATGACTGGATATGAGACTCATTTCTCTTGAATCACACTCCACACCATTAGGGATTATTGTGCATTGACTTTTGGACAAGTTTTCAGAAGATGCATGCATGTGAAAAAAAAAAGCAACACGATTTTCTTGGCATTTTTCTTTTTTCTTTTTATAAAAGCTACAGCAGCATAAGCAATGTCTTTAGCTTTTTCCATGCTGCTAATTTTTTAAACATTTCTTTTATAAATGCTGCTGTAGATGAAGATAGAACTTCTCTATGGGTAGAATCGATCCATATTTATGATTAAAAGAGGTTAAGTTCTAATCATGCATAGATTGATCAAGTGGGTTTTTGCTTCTTAAAACCATTTGTGAATAAGCAGATTTATTTTAAGACGAGCATTACGAGATTTATACAAGATGGATTTGGGGGGAGGGATTTTCTGCCCTTCCCCTTTTCATCTCATGTGCTCCATTCCTTTTGCTAAGGCTATCATTTTCATTTTACGTGGTAATATGAAATAGCTTGAGTGCCTTTTAATTAAACTATGTCAGTTGGTTAATTCTACCAGTTTCCTGTATATTTCCCATCTTAATAGATCAGAACTGGGAAGATGGCTCATGAATCTCTTAGACTATAAAGGTACAAATCAGGTAAAATTGAAGTACATTAACATTTTAAAAATAAAATAAAATAAAATAGTGTGAAATCAGAGTGATGGGGTGTAAACCTTGCTTACATTAGCAACTGCCCTCTTGAGAAGGTCCTCTTTTTGGTCTCTGTGATTGTTAAAAGGTGACCTTTCCGTAGGAGCTCTCTATAGAGCAAGTGTGAATGGAATAGTTTTCTCAATGTCTGCTCCTCGGCTTTTAACTCCCTTCCCAGAGGGCTCTCTCTGCCAGAACTGAACCATCTTCTAGGAGAAATGCAAGATTGCTTGTGTTGCAAAGTAGTCATAAGTGAATAGTAGATTTGAACTTAATGATGAATTGTCCTGTAGGACACAGTGAGTTTTATGGGGGTCTTCTGATTTTTTTCTAATTGTATTATCAGAGTATCAGATGTTAGATCTTTAACTTTTATGCAGATTAGCCTATTTTCATTTTTCTCTTAATTTGATTATGCCATTTAAAATGCTTCTGTTTTTATCCAGGTAGTCCTTGACCACGATTGAGCCCAAAATGTCTGTTGCTAAGCGAGACAGTTGTTTATTGAGTTTTGCCCCATTTTACGACCTTTCTTGCCACAGTTAAGTAAATCACTGCAGTTGTTAAGTTACCATAGTAACATGGTGGTTAAGTCAATCTGTCTTCCCCATTGACTTTGCTTGTCAGAAGGTCACAAAAAGGTGATCACATGACCCCGGGGACACTGCAAGCTGTCATAAATATGAGTCAGTTGCCAAGCATGCAAATTTTGATCATGTGACCATGGAGAGGCTGCAATGGTTGTAAGAGTGAAACATGACCATAAGTCACTTTTTTTAGCGCCATTGTAACTTTGAACGGTTATTAAAGGAATTGTAAATAGAGACTACCTCTAATGAGTTTAGTTGCCTTGCTCTTTGCTGCCCAATGGTGTCCGGTTATCCAAAAGCCATTCCCTTCTCCCTTGCTGTCCCATATGCTGGCCACTGCTCTTACACCACATTTATCTTTTGCTTACTGTATATGTTTATTCAGCTTCACCTTTTTCTGTTTTCCTTGAATATTTCTTTGTTATCTGTTATGGGTAGGAACACTCTAAAACACCATGCTCAGTGTTGGTGCTGCATTATTGTTACATGTATTAAAGGTCTGTGTTTGTATAGATCAGAGATGGGAAACTATGGCCCTTTTATGCACTTGTGCACTTCAATTTCCAGAATTCCTGAGCCAGCATGGCTGAATCAGGAATTCTAGATGTTGAAGTCCAGAAGTCATAGTTCCCTACTCAGGTCTAGATCATGCGTGTCCAAACTTTTGGTTTGCCTGGGAAGATTGGTTTGCCTCTACATTGAGTGAAGAGGAATTGTCTTGGCCGACATATAAAATATATAATATAATTAATGTATATAAATCACATTATATAATGTTAAAAGTTTACTATCTTGTGGAGCCACCTTAGTTGCTGTCTAGGACCATATCAGGCCCTTGGGCCATGGGTTGGATGTGCCCGATATACCTCAAGACTTCATACCATAACATCCTGATAGACCTCTTTGGAATTACTTTTTAAAAAATTAGATTTGTACATTGCTGTGATCAAAAAAGCTCTTGGTGGGGTTTGTTTGTATCAGTAGAAATTCAAGTCTACAAATATATATAAAAAATGAAAAAAAAGCATCATCGGTCAGTTTGATGGTGCCAACTCATCCTCTAAGTCTAAGACATCTCCAAATAATTTAGATTTTTAATACATTTATAAATAATTTAGGCTTTTGCAGAGTTTAGGTGCATTTACAGAAAAGGCATGCCGACAAGCCTGCATCTCCCTTACCTCACAAAAGTTTGGAAGAGCAGCAGAAGTTACTTCTGGGGTGTCCGCATCAAGTAGAATGAAGGTATTCCTGAAGGAATTCAAGATCAAGCCTTTAAAGGTCAAAACAAGTACTTAGAAATACACTTGAAAGTTAATGGAGATCCATTGGAGGGCCTGAAGCACAGGGTGGTCATATGCTCATGTCAGCAAATTTCTGCCAATAGGTTGCTATATATTCTGGACTAATTGAAGCTCCGGAATGGTCTTTAAAGGAACCTTTTGTAGAATCCATTGCAGGAGAGAGTATTAATGAATTACAGTCTTAGGCAAGAGTAGTAACATGAGTTGTTATCCTCTCACTTGATTTAGGTTGCCAATGGGCACTAGCAAATTGTGGGAATGTGTTGTGCATAATCCTATCATTGTGATTTCCCAACTAAAGTTAGTGGTATTGGAACCATTTGCCAATTCCTGATATGTTTACTCAGAATTCAGTTTCTGTTTGCTTATGAGGGATTAATACCTATAAAATAAACGTATGGTTATAAATATAGATACATGCATCCAAAATGTTATTTCTTTGAAAACCTGGAAGATGTGATGATAATGGAGAAATCTATAGAAATGAATGGGCTTTGGTAAGAAGAGATCAGGAGGAGGAGTTCCCTGCAATCACACTTTACTATCATTGATTTAAAGATTCTTTACTGTTGTATTCTCCATAGTAAATAAAAAAGAGACACTGGATCTTGATCCAGTTGCAATTTTCTTTTGCAATATAAGGGTGATAGTTGCTTCTTGAATCATATTCTTCAGAACCAAGATTTGTTTCCCTGTTATTTCCACTTAGAACACAGGTATAAGTCAGAAACTTATTTTAGAGCCAGAGATCTTGCACAGGAGATCTCTGAATAGGATTCTCTATTAAATGAAATAAAATTAGAGATGTGTACTCTTCCTCTAAGATTAGACTGTTGCCTTGGGTAGTCAATGAACCATTCCCCAACATACAATTTCCTTGATGAAACAAGTACCTAAATGCCGTTTCCCCATGAAGCTAATTATTCTCCATAATGGTAAGAATTGCCCAACTGGATCAGATCAGAAGACCTGTTACTCAAGCATCCTTAATTTATATTTGATACAATTTAGTGGCAAGTTTGTCCCATATTGGCTATCCTCTTCACTACCATCCATATATGAAGCTTCTCTGTGATCGAAGACATTCCAAGTATTATTTTCCAAAAGGACATTAGCCCCCCCAGTGTTAAATTTGTGCATATTTTTAATGAAATATTTCTATTTTTTTTATAAAAATGAACAATGTTAAGTGTTTCAGAAACTAGAACCTGAGAAACCTGTATTTAAGATATAATATATACATGCCCATACTTAACCTACCAACCTTCTGTTACATGGGATTGAAATATCAACTGACATCACTCTAAAACCTTGCTCTAATCAATATTTCATTATCTCAGACTAACAGAATCCATAGCACATTTATACTCACATTGTTAACTTATTGCACTCTTGAACATTCACCTCTTCTTTTTACTATTGATAGTATGCATTATTATTCCCTTATTTTCTTATGCTCAAATGTATGCTGTTTGTGTAGATGCTTTCTACTGTAGCTTGTGTGTACTGTATATCTTTTGTTTCATCTGGTCATTGACAGAAATAAACATGACCATTTGTGTTAAATTTTGCGTGGCTCAGTTGGATTCAGGCATTTAAATTTTTCATAAAGTTCAAACTTTGCTCTTTCAGTGTTAGGTGTCCTCCTGTTTGTGTGAACAATAGAAGATCTCAGAAAATCCAGTTATTTAAATGAATGGAGATTGAGGCTTCATTCATGATTGTTGGATGGATCATTTCTGGAAGATGTGCTGCTAAATTTATATCATTTTATGTTGTTTAATTGAACTGATTTTACTACTACAAGCAGTGTTTGTTTATATCTGTGTTATTGGAATCCCAGTTAGCTACAACTTATTTTATACCAATGGTTAGAAATTTTGGGATGATGGTGAATACATTTGAAATTTTGAAACAATGCCTACTATGGGGGGGGGATAGGACCTCCAATTGACTGCTAATGATTGGCATAATATTTAATGATGGGATTAGCTTCAAGATAATCTATACTATCTCAATTTATTACTGTCTCTTGTTATGGCCAGATGGGTTCACATCTAACAAAGCCCTGGGATGCAGTCATCTGCCAATTTCTATTTTCATATTGATGTGACCTATAACATAGCCACACAATACAGACACATAAGACAATGCTAAAGCGTAGTGCTTTCCTTTGCAATAAGTCAGGTTCCCTTTTTTGTAAAAATAATCTTTAAAAGTAAATATGGATAATATATGGGGTATGTTTATCTACATGGGAGTCCCTGTTTTATGTTGATCTTGCTCAATATCTTTATTTATATAGTTCACAAACAACTTGGGAAATTCGGTCTGAGGATTGCTAGAGGGAAATAGGAAATTGTATAGATATTGTGCATCCATGCTATAATAGATGCCAGACTGAATCTTTGATTGCTTTCTGAACAGAAGAAAACATTACCCCATTGCTTTTGTTCAGGAATTAGAATGGTCACATCGGGTTCCACCACAGATGTTGTATTCTCATGTATAGAAGAAGTGGTTGAAAAGGAAACCTAGTATGGAGTGATTAAGTTTGACTCAATGTATAGAAGTCTAGATGAATGGCAATCAACTGACCCAATTGTTTCCTTCCAACAGAAAAGTCTTTCTGCTTCTCTCTTTGACACATTATTCTGGAATGTTGATGGGAATGACTTAGAGTTCTCTTTTGCATTCAAGCTGATGGCCTGTAGATTTCATTTTATTTTTGTTACATTTTCAAGGTTTTGGTATAAAAGATACTGTTAAAAAGTCTGTGAGTTCCAGTTTAAGGGAGCATCAGTGCCTCAAGGTTAAATCTGGCGGATGATCCAAAATGTTCCTGTTTTCAAGCCCTGCGTTCAACTACTGAATAATGAAGAAATTCTAATAATACTGCATGTGGGAAGGCAAACCAGCTGACAAGGTTTTGCTATTGCTGGGCAACCCTAAGAAATCAAAATGCTTTGTCTTTTTAAAGAAAAAATGCAATGCCTCATATTGCCCTCCATTTTCCTCTGAAACCATAATGACCCTACTATGTATTAGAAAATAACAGTGAGTTGTTTCCAGATTGGATTTTCATAGATAAAAAATACTCTCCTGCAAGGCAAGGCATTCTGTTTTTGTTCAACCTTCCCTGTCTATTGCTGCCACCCGTGCCATATCACGTCCTGTTCCAGAGCATCCATGATTACACAAGTAGGGGTAGCAATGAATAGCGGACCATGTGTCAATCAGCTTAGCATCAGGCTAGAAAAATGGAGGGATCCCACTGAGTGTCAGTGTGAGGTTATTATCTTTGTATCATAATGCAGCTTGTTCATTTTAATTCTATACCTCATTCTTCTGGTATTGAAGTCGAATAACCTGATGAGAAATGTTTCCACCAGGCAGTTCGTTAATTATATGGTTGCAGGAGAGTGACTCACTTTCTCTTTTTTAATGGCAGAATGACTAGTGTGGGAGACCAAAGGACTGCTATGGATATAGTGTACTTTGATTGTAGGAAAGCTTTTGACAAGGAATGTCATGATATCCTTGTGGACAAGAAGTAAAAAATATAGGCGAATGGACTTGAGGTTGGTTGTACACACCAAGCACCAAGGGTGCTTATAAAGAGAAGTATTGAGTGGGTTTCCCTACAACTCTTTTGTTGTTTCAGTGATATTCCCCATATCTATAAATACTGTAACTTAGAAGATGAAAAATTTATCATATCCGCACGTGGCATGCTAGTTACTTGGCAGAAAAAACCCTCAATTTCCTTAACAGATTGAATGTTGACTACATTCAACAAAGTACTATTCAGTTGTGATTGTAGGAGATGACTGGACTGAGCTTGAGGGTCAAGCACAACAGCAGTCTTAAGTCCCTTTGTGCCTCTACAAGAATATCTGTAGTCATTTGAACCACTTTGCTTTCTGATTTCTTGCTCCTGACAGTGACAAATGTAAGGTTCTACTTGTGGTAGGAAAAGATGTAGGAGTGCCAATGAACCACCAGATAAGTGTGACCAAGCAGTGTGATGCAGCTTCTAAAAAGGACAGTGCAATTGGAGGCTGCATTAATCTAAGCATTATGTTCAACTGATGGGAAGTAATGGCTCTGTGCTAGTGCACTTGCAGTATTATGTCCAGTTCTGGTACCAGTTCTGTGTCCAACTTTGGGATATTGAAGTACTGGAACCAGTTCATATGATAATGGAATTGGAAGCCAGTCTCTGTGAAGTGTGTTTGGCTTGCCAAAAGAGAATAGGGGAGATACAATGGCAATCTGCAAATATGTAAGAGAGAACAATTCTAGATTTGACTGAAAACAAATGCAGGATAAATAATTGGTGGGTTGAAATTAAAAGAGGTGTTGGTAAGAGCTGTTAAGCATTGTAGCAATCTGCCTCAAAAGTGGTCTAGTAGATTTCTGCGCTACCAGGGTGTTAGATTAAATGACCAATAAAGATCATTTAGATTCGTACAATCTAGAATTCTGTGACTCTACAAATTAAAACAAGCATAATTCTTTAAGGTGGGACAGATTCAATGGATCTTGTACGCTTCATTGAGAATTGAAGTGCCCTAAACACTTCAAGATTTTAATAGAGCTTCTAAGTTTATATCCTTAGCTATAGCACAAATCCCTCTCTTAAGAGGGGGTTGAAAGAGAGAGGAGAAACATTTAAGATCATTTAAATACACATGCATTGAGGCATCTGTTTAGATTGGATAGTATAAATCTGCTTTGTGTTGGATAAATGAATTATTATACTTAATTTCATAACTATGTATGGTACTGTATAAATGTATGCATGTGAATGAAGTATGTACACACACACACACACACACACACACATGTTCCAGGGCCCAATTGAGGAATGTAATACCTTTCATACAGTATCACACTAAAATTGGCTAGTTTAGATGCAAAACAGGAATTGTTTAATTTTAATAAAAACATTGTGTTAGGAGAAGATAAGAAAATAGCAATTGTTTTGTGCCCCTGTGTTTCTATTTAAAGAAAAAAAAATGATGTGCTCATAATGTGCTGAACTAAACAGGGTTTTCCAAGATTTTGGGTCTTTGGAAATAAAACGCTGCCAAAGCCCAGTAAATTAGGTTTTGAATTGAATATCAAAACGTCCATGTCCATAGATCATCTTTTTTTCTCATTTTGATGTGGCATGCTTTAAAAAAAAAAAAGCCCTTTGCTCTCTAATAATTCATTTCTGCTGTGCTCAGCAGACTTCAGAGCAATTTGTGCTGCATATTCAGGGCAATATTCAGTAAAGACCTTTCTTATCTGCTCTGCAATGATAGCACATGAGTCTAAATCAGGAGTGTCAAACTCGCGACGTCATGTGACGTCGCGCAATGTATCGGGCCGATTTTGCCATTGCCGGCAATGGGGTGGGCACGGCTTCCGGAGGATGCATCCGGCCCACGGGCCGGCAGTTTGACACCCCTGGTATAAATTGATCCAAAATTTAATTATATAATTAATAAAATATAATTACATGGCCGTCCATCTTATATACAATAATCTTGAGCAGCTCACAAAAACAATAGTAAAAACATAACACCCTCCCCCCATAAGTTCAACATCAAAAAGTAACTTTTGGTGCCCCAAAACAACACTCCCCCATATGTTAGTGTTCATATTTATTGGGCTCCAGCCCAAATCGTATGGAAATGTTTGGAAGGTATTAGTAAGATGCAAATTAAGAGACCGGTTTGAATGGATAATCAATACAAGTCTATACTTAGGATTTGCCTCTCTTTGCTTAGGCTCAATTTTACTTAGCTTTTATTACTTTATTTGTAACTCTTCCTTTCTGTTTTTCCTTTTATTGCCTGGAGGCTGGGAAAGGGTTTTGGATCAGCTATAAAAACCTTGAGGTTTCATTCTCCAGTTTCAGTAATGATAGAAGGTTTCCTTTATAAGATGGTTTCTTCCTGTGAACAGTCTCAATGTTTAGGTACAAAATAATAACTCCGTGGAAAGGAAAAAATGAGCATAATTGAGTGTCAAAGAGCTAAAATAAAAGGTCTTTATGGTTAGGTATCTAAATGGTTAGGGAAGTGGCAGGTTCTGTAAATTTAAAGGCATAACTGTACATTATTTGCTTAGCTTTTTGATAAAATAAGAGCAAGAGGGAAAAATGAGAATTACATAAGGAAGCCTCCTTAGGTACATGTACATACACAAACAAACACACACACACACACACACACACACTGAATTCAAGACAAGAAAAATAGCAAACCTCCTGTTTGACAAAAATCTTTATAAATGATGGAGAGGTAGAATTGCTTAATTCCTCTTTTGTTCACCCTTTTGATTTGGAATAAATAGAACAAATGATGCAACAAAGGAGTTGGAGCACAAGATATTTTTAAGTGATTAAAGAGCACCCAGATGTGGAATAAAGTTTGTAATTTCCAAAAAATTGGAAGAACACTAAAATGACAGAATGCTCAAGATGAATGATCTTGCCCCAATCCTAAAAAAGCTGGATTTAAAAACTATACATTGAGCAATTTGGTATTGTTATGGTGAAAAATTCTAAAATACATTGTGAGCACTTTGAAAAGAATGGATTAATTAACAAGAATCCATTTGAATTTTTCAACCAAGTTAGGCTAGGTGAACTTTATCTTGTTAAGGTTATTAGTCTTGTAGATCATGGAAACACCATGAATATAGTGTGTTTTTATTTCGGGAAGACACAATGTTTTCTTCTATGGAAAACGGCATGGTATTATTCTGAGATGATTCCCCAATGAAGACTCAAGCCTTTGTCAAACAAGAATAACAGCCATGATTTGTTTAACAAGCCAGAACAAAGCCCTAAATGTGTATATAGTGTAAGTAGTGATTTACAAGCTATAATGGCTGGATTAAACTACATGCTACAACTTCCATCATTATTTCATTTGCTATGCTTCCTAGGAAGATTGCGAGTTCTTTTTTGTCCCAAAATTGACACATAGCAATATTGGCTGTCTTTCAAGAATATAGCGGTTGCTCTGCTTGCTGCCTTGTGTTTTATCTGGCTTGTCCAACAAAGAATCTCCAAGTACAGCTGGGGAATTATTTTGTTAAACTCTATTAATCTATAAGGCTGCATGCATTTTAATTGGATTAATAAAACTTGGAGTCTATATTGGAAGTAGCTAATTCTGCCTGGATAGTAATACCTCACTGTAAGTATAAAATAGCCTGTTGTGTATTTTTCTTTTAGAAAGCATGAAATAATCTAATGTGCTAGATGTGCTTAAAGTAGCTGGTCTCTAATCCTAGCACCTTGTCAAAAATAACTCCGGTTTAGGGAAAGATTGCTTGAGCAAAGAATTGGAGGCTATTTAGAGATTTTTCTCTCATAAAGATGCAGAGATTATTTCTCTCATAAAGATGCAGATATTATTTCTCTCATAATGATGCAGAGATTATTTCTCTCATAAAGATAGATTTCTTTTGGTTATCATTGCCAAGCAGACTTTTTTATTTATTTATTAAATTTATATGTCATCCATCTCACTTTTAGGCGACTTTGACATAGGCTGAACACTAGTGTTCAGTTGCCAAATATCTTCATTTTATTTTCTTTCTCATTCTTATAACAGACTGCTGTGGAGTGTCTAGTCTCTCCATGGGAGACTGTTTTGAGATTTCCTCTTCTAATGTTTTATTTTTCCACCCTAAAATCTCTTTTCTTTCAGTGTTTTTGCTAATAATTAAAACCCCAAGGTGTATACAGCCACTGACAGCTTTGAACATATTCATTAACGTCCACCAATTGTCGCTAATAATATGTTTTTAATGTACCAGAAGGAAGAAATTATTAAAATAGGAACAATCTATATTTAGCTGGTTTAACTATCTAACTTTCATTTGATTTAAATTACATTGAGTTTAGTTTTGTCCTAGATTTAGCCATTTTTAGGCTTGTTCACATCTCCTTTGAGGAATGCAGTTCTGGTCCTAAAAAACTTGAATACTCCTGCTATATAGGATAATCGCTCCTTATGGTCCATCAAATTGTCTCATCATGATTTCTTGTTCTAATTATATACATTAATTACTTGGTATCAGAACAAGTTCTTTTTTCTAGCATGAATTTACTGGTGGTAAATGTTATTGTTTCTCAAGGCTTGTTTTAAAATAATGCAGAATTATTTTTCCTCACAATGAAGGGAAGAAAAAAATACAGGTCCTTTATAGAATCTGTTTTTAAATCAGTGTTATAAACATATTTATAAACCTATGCAAGAGGTTAATAGCAAAGTAGCCAAAGTTATAGATCAGGGGTGTCAAACTGCCGGCCCACGGGCCAGACGCATCACACAGAAGCTGCGCCCATCCCATTGCCGGGAATGGCAAAAGAATCCTGATACGTCGCACGACAGCACGTGATGTCGCGAGTTTGACATGTCTGTTATAGATGACCCCAAAATACTGTATAATCAGAAGCAGAACTGTTTAGGCAGGTGAAAGCTTGATTTCTATCATACATGTTTCCTATGAGAAGCAACTGGACTCCAGTGATTCGGAATTTCAAAATTACCCCAACCACCAATAAAAGTTGGTGCAAATGTTACTGCCGGGAATTGTTCTGAAAGGGGAGCAGATATTGTTGACTAATTCATAATTCTCTAATTTTCAGGAAAGGCAAGGAGTTGAGTCCTTCAGTTCTTCCTTGCTTTCCTGCCTTCTGCAGAGTTTTTCAGCATTCTGGATGGTTGAATTTTCTGTTTGCATGATAGTGCAATATTTAATTAAGTGTAGAGCAATGGGAATTGAAGTAAATAAAAATTTCACTCAGATGGGACACTGATCAGGCGATAAAACATTTAGAAAATAAACTTTAGGATTATAGTGCACAGCTCACCAAAACTATTGCCAGTTTAGGAATAGCTAGAAAAGGCTTTAAAAACAAATTGAATAGGGATCAGAAAACCATTACACTATACAAATCTATAGTATTGCTGGAAATAGTCACATTATAGAATCAACAAAAGGGGCGCAATGATTCAGTGGTTAAAGATGCTGAGTTTGTCAACTGAAAAGCTGACAGTCTGGGTTCAAGACCCAAGTGCCATACAATCGGGTGAGCTCCCATTACTTGCACCAGCTCCTGCCAACCTAGGAGTTTTAAAGCATGGAGTAGATAAATAGGTACCACATTGGTAGGAAGATAACAGCATTCCATGCGCCTCAGTGTATAATGATGCTGGCCACATGATGATGGAAGTGTCTTTGAACAATGCTGGCTCCCTCGGCTAAGAAATAGAGATGAGCACCAGAGATGGGACAGTTCTCATTTCTTTCTTAGCTGAAGGAACCAGCATTGTCCCAAGACATTTCTGGACATGACTGGACAGGGGAAACCTTTACCCTTACCTTTAGAATCAACAAGAGATTGTTTCCAAGCTATAACTGACTTGAAATTGTGCTGAAGTCTTAAACCATCTTAAACACACTAAGCTGGATCTCTCCATGCATGATATGAAGTACAGTACAGAAGCTTTTCTTTGCAAACTACTCAGTTTTATAAAGACACATCTTCAGAGACATTGTGGTAGGAAACTGGTTTTTATTTGGGCAAAATTTACTCTCTCTAGGAAATTGCTAAAACTCCAAAATCTTAAAGTTTAAAAATTGTGGTCAAGATGAAGCATTCTCTATTCCTGCTAAGGCCAGAAGCTTTTATCCCAACTTTTCTGATAATAGAACCCTGTCCTTCTAGATGCCCCTTGAAAGCAGCAGTTTGCTGTTCTTATAAATGCTCTTTTTGTTAGAATCTGGAATAGAGCTGTTGAAAATCATGCAAGCCTATTTTCCTTTAAACCCATGGCTTGTGGAACTAAACAATGCATTGTTCTCATTGGACCCAACTTTGGGGAATATTGCCAGAAACTCCTAGTTATCTGCATACATTCTGCTCACTGTATCTCCTTGCTTTGTTCTGAGTTTGACTTGTTTTCAAAGTTCTATATTTTTGTAACAAGAAATGATTTGATAGTATTTTAATAAAAGTAATAAATGTAGAGAGAGACAGAAGCATTTTTAAAGCGGGTATACTTCTTTCTTCAACTGTTTACTATTAAATTCTGCACAATTCTTTACTACCAATTTTTGACAAAGTCTTCATTTTTTGAGACTGGGTTGTATTTTTGCTTGTTGTGTACTTCATTATAATTTTAATAAGAAACTTGTTTTAAAAGATTGTACTGTACGTTGGTTACTGTACACACATCATCAACCATCACCAGATAAATACAAGATAAAATGTTAATACAGTAAACAGTATTTAAAAAAAGTGAAACCAGGTACTAACTTTGAAACTGAGAACCAGTTTGGTGTAGTGCAGGGGTAGGCAACCTTGGCTCTTTTATGACTCGTGGATTTCAACTCCCAGAATTCCTGAGCCAGCATGTGTGCCACCTTAAGTTGTTTATAAAACATAATAAAGGTGGAATTAAAAAAACTAAAAAAATAAATACAATACAAATAATGTCTATCAACAGTAATAAGATCTGTAATATAAAGAGAAACCTAAAGATTATCAGTACCAATGCACGAATAGCTATCTAGTTGACATTCAGAAATAACAAACTAAAACTAAATTTTCACAAATTTATAAACGGTTGTAATTGGAAAAGCTATAAAGCCTTATAAAATAAAAACAAGAACAGATCTTTAGCAAATCAACATTTTCAAACGTTATGTGTGCTAAACTTTATCTAACCCAGGGGTCTTCAAACTTGGTGCTTTTATGACTTGTGGAGTTCAACACCCAGAATTCCTCAGCCAGGCATGCTGGCTGAGGAATTCTGGGAGTTGAAGTCCACAGCTCATAAAAGAGCCAAGTTTGAAGACCCCTGACTGGACCTGTAAGACTGTGGATTATCTTCATCAGCGTATCATTGCTAACCACACAGCAAATTTTTGTGCTTGAAATTCTGATTCTGTAAGAGATATATGACACAGTACTGTTAAAGAAAAATGTATTTCGTTTTTGTAAAGTGAAAAAGGAAAAATAATTAAAAAAAAAAGAAATTCTGATTTGACTATTTTGATGAGACTTAGGAATGAGAATTAAAAGAACGACAACCCCGATTCCAATGGTGGCTTCTTTACAAGTGAAAAAGAATGCTACTCATCTCTTTATACTTGTTAAGAGGAGTTGACATGAATTTAGGTTGGCTTTCTCTTGTTCCCACATGACAGTGGAACGGTTTGTTATAACTCCTGAACTTGGCTTGAGATCTGTTTACCAGCTAAGCTATAACACCCATCACATGTTCTTTATTAAAGCTCAAAAACGCTGTATATCCAGAATGAATAGAAATTTGCAGTTTAAGAGAGTACGGCATTATCTCTCTGGATTTCTCTCTGTTCTTTAGACCACATCCCTCAATCCTTCTTTCCAAGTAGTTTACAGGATCCAAATCATGAGTTGCCAAGGAAACAACATTCTTCCTGGCATTAGTTCTACTTCAGCCCTCCTCAGTTGTTCCTCTCCTTCTTCCTTTTATGTAATCTTAAAGGCTGATAAGAAAAACAAAGAAAGCGATGAGGAAGACACAGCTTAACAGGAAATTCTGTAAAGTATTACATAGTACAGATAGTTCTCAATTTACAATTACAGTTGAGCCCAAAATTTATGTTGCTAAGTAAGACATTTGTTAAGTGAGTGTTGATCCACTTCATGACTTTTCTTGCTATAGCTGTTAAGAATTGAATTGCTGCAGTTGTTAAGTTAGTAACATGGTTGCTAAGTTAACTTGGCTTCCTCACTGACTTTGCTTGTCAGGAGGTCGCAAAAGGTGATCCCATGACTCCAGGACACTGTAACCATCATAAATATGACTCAGTTGCCAAGCACCTGAATTTTGATCACGTGACCCTGGGGATGCCACAAAGGTCATAAGTGTGACAAACGGTCATAAGTCATTTTTTCAATGCCATTGTAACTTTGAACGATCACTAAATAAACTGTTGTAAGTCAAGGATTACCTGTACCATCTACTTCTTCCAGTCAGTGGCTGTTAGAGCCTCTTAGGATTTTCCTCCCTTGGACTTCCTTCCCTGTTATCTTTTTCGTGCTTTTCCCTTTTCCTTTCTCCATCCTCCCTTTCAGAATAAAAACCCAAAAATCTAGGTTGCTGACCTCTTGAGCAGCCTAGAGAGCAAAGAGGAACCACGTGTGGTAGAAGAAATTGTATCCTCTAACAAAGAAATTATTTCAATGGTTGCAGCAAGCAATACAAATAAAAGTATTAGGGGCAATGCAAATGTAATTAAACTTTCTCAAAATTACCGGTTATGGCTATACTGTAGAATTGGAAATGAATAAATGAGTAAACTGTGCTGTTCAATTAACAGTTAATTGTAAGCTGGTGCTCCTCCTTTTAACATTTTGATACTGTTTTTCTTTCATGAATGGTGAAGTGAATCAACATTTTTTGATCCTACTCCTTATCACGGAGGTCACGAATAGCCAACTTCTCTGTGCTATTTGTGTCCTCAATGACCATAATTGAGCCTCGCAATTAAGGTCATAGGTCATGAGGGTCATAAAGCAGGATATCATGTGACTGATCAATTTTATGATCTTTTTTTTGCAGTGGTCATTATATGAACACTGCAATCATAAAGCAAACCAATTATTCCCTGTAGGTGTAATTTGCCAGAAATCAGAAGTAAAGGCCAGTTTCTAGCAAAAATTTCGTAACTGCAGTCACGTGACCAAGGGACACGACAAACGGCCATAAATGTGGGCCTGTTGCCAAGTGCCACAAATGTGGTCATGTGAGTGGAGGTGGTGGTCAGTGAACTTTGGAACTGGATATAAGTACAGGTGATCCTTGACTTACGACCACCATTGAGCCCAAAATTTCTGTTGCTAAGTAAGACATTTGTTAAGTGAGTTTTGACCCATTTTACGATCTTTCTTGCCACGGTTGTTAAGTGAGTCTGTCAAACCTTCAAATGCTCTGAATTCAGCCATGTTTCTTTGCTTTTTGGTTTCCGAGGGAGAGGCATTTTTTTGTTTAGTCAAAACAATAACTTTCTTTTGGGAACCAAGGTCAAGCAGTCTAAATGTTTGCGGGCTGGAGCTACGGTTAGGAAGTCCTCCAAAGGTGTTAAGTGGGGATTGTGATTTATGACACATCAATGGGGTGGAGAGTTTAACTTTTACTTTGTAACCTTTTGGGGGGTAACTTTCAGTCTTGGTTTTACCTATGTTCGTGCTGATATTATGTAGCCATTAAAATTGTTCTTTGAGGAAAGCAATTGCCTCAGAGTTCTTATTTCTTCTGGTCTCATTTATCAGAACCATGACAGAGGGACTGCAGTTGTTTAATTAGTGACATGGTTATTAAGTGAATCTGGCTTCCCCATTGATTTTGCTTATTAGAAGGTTGCAAAAAGGGATCATGTAACCTCCAGGACACTACAACCGTCATAAATATGAAGCAGTTGCCAAATATCCAAATTTTGATCATGTGGCCATGGGGATGCTGCCATGTTTGTAATTGTGAAAAATGGTCATCAGTCACTTTTTTCAGTGCTGTTGTAACTTTGAACGGTTACTAAATGAACTATTGTAAGTTGATGACTACCCATACCTTTTCGGAGGTCCTTTGTAACTTTGAACAGCTTATAAATCGAGGACTACCTGTATTTCCCAGACTGTGGTTTGGGGATTATAACTCTTTCTTTGCCAAAATTCTGACTAGACACTCGACTCACTTGAAATAAAGAAGATATTATCTAACAATGAAAGTTTTCCCACCCACCCATTTGTTGGAACAGTGTCTGTGTAAGTTAAGTACAGTAAAATAATTTATTAACAAAGGAAAAAATGCTCATAGAAAAAAAATCTATGTTTTGATTTTAAAAAATGGTAAAATTGATTTAGACTTGAGATATGTTTTATGGATTGCTAGTTGAAGCAAGACACAGAAATGCTTTGTTTAAAACTAGTAAGAAATATACGGCATTCTCTGTCAGTGGTATACAACTGGAGTTGAAGGCCTTATTTCACTCTTGTATGGTGATGGGTGGGGTTACATTTAAATGGTAGATAGGGGGAAAATAGGTGGGAGTGACTTTGAGAATTGAATGCAGTTGTGGGGGGAAAAAGGCCAAATATGTCTTAATATTTAATGTAATTTTCCTTTAGTAGGTACCAAGCAGATAATTTGATAAGATCCTGAAGGACAGAGGAAATCTTTACAGACACTCCAACCACCATTTGCTCCCTAAATTTGAAAATATGCTATTCTGGATAAGCTATGTATTTTCCTTTAACAATGACAACATACTCAATCCATGTTGAGAATAGAATAGAGCCGGAAGGGACCTTGGAGGTTTTCTAGTCCAGTCCTCTGCTCAAGCAGGAGGCTTCAAGCAGGAGGTTTCATTTAGGGGTGCAAATAACATTCTCAATTTAAGTAGACAAAGAGGTTTAGTTAGGCCAGGGGTAGGCAATCTTGGCTCTTTTATGACTCGTGGACTTCAACTCTCAGAGTTCCTGAGCCAGCCATGCTGAGGAGAAATGGAGAGGTTTCCAAGCTGAGACATGCTGGCTCAGGAATTCTGGGAGTTGAAGTCCACAAGTCATAAAAGAGCCCAAGGTTGCCTACCCCTGAGTTAGGCATACCGCAAAATATTTAAGTCTTTTATATTTATCATAATCTTGATATAGAACTATGTAGATATGCCGGCCAATGGGCTGGGTTTTGTTTTTACAGTCTTTATGTAGAGTAAAGAGTTTTAAAGCACAGCAGACATACTGGGCTGTTCATCTTCCATTCTGAGGTCAGATCACCTCAAGTTCATCTTTACTCCACCGTATCCTAGGGCAGGGCTTTTCAACCTTTTCACCCATTATACCACTTTTAGGATATGGCAACATCCGAGTACCACCAGCAAGGTGTGAAAAACTTGATGACCCCCCCCCCCAAAAAAGGAAAAAAGTGATAAAGTGCAGGTAGTCCTCGACTTACAACAGTTCGCTTAGTGACTGTTTGAAGTTACAATGGCACTGAAAAAATGACCCCCAAGCCACAGCCGAGCAAGATACCTGTCAAAGAGACACATGACAATACCTGTCTGCCCACCCGGCGGCGCTCTTCCTCCTGTCCGAGGTTTTCATTGTTGTGAGCATATCTGTTGAGGATTGGCAGCAGGGGTGGGGTGGGGGGTGTTTGTTTTTTATTCCCCCCCGTCTGCTGGGTGGTTGCAGCAGGTTTTGGTCACTTCACATGACCCTGGGAAACTGTGACCGTCATAAATATGAATCAGTTGCCAAGCATCTGAATGTAAATCACAAGATCCTGGAGATGCTGCAACATTCCAGCTGATTGGCTCTTCTTCTGGGTTCAGCAGAAGCACCAGGATCAGTGCTGCTTTCCAGCTGATTGGTGCTTTTTCAGGGCTCAGCAGAAGCGTCAGGATCAGCGCCGAGCTCCAGCTGGAGCCTGGCACTGATCCTGGAGCTTCTACTGAGCCCTGATAGCCCTGCAGCTCCAGCCATCTCTCGCTCAGGCTTGTGCAGTGCTACCACTGGTTTAGCTCATTCCCCTTCCCCGCTACCACTTTTCTAGGATGGTTGCGTACCACCTGCCAGGTGCCAATGTACCACAGGTGGTACCCGTACCACTGGTTGAAAAGCCCTGTCCTAGGGCTCTTCCCCCAGGTCTCTGCTGTATCATGTGTCCAGGAAACAGAATATGGCACAGAAGCAGGCTGTGAGGTGCAGGATCAAAAAAAAGTTGATTTCTGAGATTACCTGTCAGCTGGCCTTTGTTTTCTTTTCATGATGCACTATTGCTAGATCGCAGCATATATTGTGTAAATACTAGCGAATGCGGCATATAATAGATCTCAATATGATTTTTTTAATTTAACTAAGGATACAATAATTGGTTCTTGCCTAAAGCCATAATAGATGTCATTAAACTAATGTCAATGAAAAATATTTTAAAATTTTATTAGTGTCATTATTTGCAAAGAAAATTGGGATCTGTTCCTACTAACATATGACACTCGCTGTGCATCCAGGATCATGGTTATTCTCTCTTTGCTGGTTACCCGGAGGTACAAGTGGTGCTGAACACATCTCCAGCCTTTGCTTCCGAAGTGTGGTGTCCTTGTAAAACATGTGTTGTTGCATATTCCAATAAAGAAACATCACAAGAGGCTGAGTCACCCAACAATGTTTACTTATAATCTCTAGACTTCAAAATTATTTCTTAAAACTGTTTATTTTATGAATTCAGTTGTTCCCTAGTTAAAGAGACATTTATGGTTTGCACCTAAGTTACATCTTTTATTCTGAAGCCTCTTATGTATGGCATCAGGTACATTTTTTTAAATGAAAAATTTCTTTGAGTTGCAAAAAAGCTGGTGAAGGTTTAGGATTGGTGAATTGGAAGGTTCACTTTCAGAAAAACTCCTTGGAAATTAAAGGGCTCTTCACAGCAAGGCCTTGCAAATGAGTCACCTCTGGTTTTGGTTGATATTGCTAGAGAACTAGTTTGGTCTAGTGGTTAAGGCACCAGGCTAGAAAGTAAGAGATTATGAGTTCAAGTCCTGCTTTAGCCACAAAAGCCAGCTGGATAACCTTGGGCCAGTCACTCTCTTTCAGTTCTTTTAACCTCACAAGGGGAATAGGAGGAAGAGGTCTTAGATACATTTGCTGTCTTGAATTACAGTATTTGTAAAAATAATAAAGGTAGGATATAAAAAAATAAATATTCCCTAATGGTTCCAGTGGTTGCTCTGCAGGATTCTTTGGCTAAGCTGCATAGATAGTTCCATTCTTGGAAGGGTTACAGTGGGGCCCCCCTCAAGATAGGCAGCAATCTTCCAAGGCTGCATGACACCCCCATTAATTGTTAAAATACATAATTCATGACACTAAAAACATTTAAACACCAAACTTGTAAAAGAAACTCTGGAAAAGAAACTCCAAAAGTTATTTCTAGGTGACCAATGTGGCTGTTTTTGCAATTGTTTTATCACGGTAAAATGCCTGTATGTCCAGTCCAGTCCAGCCCACTGTCACATGCCAAAGGTTTTCTTTTTAGTCTTCACAACCATTTATGCTGTAATTAAGCTTTCTTACTAATTTGTGTATAGCCATCATTCATGCTGCCATTCTGCTCTAAGTTTTATATTCCTCTCAAATAAGCTAATAGAACAAGATTTGTATGTTAAATAATCTCGTTGAAAGCTCAATAGAAGTGGCACCAACAATGTGCCCAGCGTAGAAAGAGGGAGGAAAAAATTATAGCCGTTTACAGAAATGCCTATTGTATTAGGTAGCATTGTTTGGCTTTCTCTTTTAATACAGAGTTTGAAGAATTTACACAGATGTAATAGCTGTTGAAAACCTTTTAGCTTCCCCTTGCATTTTCCTTCAGTGGTTTGAAAGCTTGAACAACTAGTTTTCCCTTTCAGCTATTTAACCGAAATAAAATCGATGCTTTTTCTGCCTTCCCACAATTTCTAGCTCATTGGTGTGCTCTGTGATGCATTCTCTGCAGTGCAGAACCCTTAGGGGAGGCCAGGCAAATTTGCTTATGATGCTTTTGAATTATAAACTTGCAGAGTGCAGGGATGTAGAGCTCCTCCTAGATCTGCTGGGCTTGCCGACTGGAGAGAATCTAAGCCTATCATATGATCTTGCCATTGCAAAAGTGAATTTTGTCGACATAACAGCAATAGATTGATGTGGGTTTCAAATCCATGATTGCCATGGCATCTGATCTAGGTAAGGGGAAGCCTTGCTCCTGTTTAGAGGATTTACCATAGTCTTACCATGGAATTCAAATATTCTTTGCCTGCATTCTTTTCATAGTTTTGGGCATTACTCAAATGAATTTAAAACATGCCTCTCTCTTCGGTAATTTAAAAATGCGCAAATATCCCCATTGGAATGCTATCATCTCCCTTCCCTCTTTGTTCCAAATTCATGCTTTGTTTGGCAAGCAGAAAGTTTGGCTAATCTATCATAAAAAATACTGAGTTTTGGTGTTCTTGTTTGATTGCTTTAATTTGTTTATGATTAGATTAGCTGTAAGCTTAACTGATTTTTTATTTCCCATTGTCTACCTTGCACTTACAATATGAAAATCTGTACTGTTCCTAGTTCATTGCTGATAGTGTTGAGTGATTCATTTATTTAGGCATGAACCATACATCTTGGAATCAAATGGTGAAGATCAAGTTTTCTTCTGAATAATATATTGTGCAACAACACTAGTCCTTTATTTAAGTGACACCTTTAAATATGTGCAGTAAACTGATGTGAATTGAAATGCACATTTGAATTCAAGCATCCAAGGTTTATAATAGCTGTCTATATTTTAATGTGAAGGTACCTCAAAAGACTCATTTTACAAGCTTACTCTCAGGATAAATGTCAATAAATGTGTCTTTTGTTTTGCTTAAAAGTATGTTTTATTTTAAAATGGGATTTCATATACATACCCAGTAACTTTTTTAAGAGAAAGAAGCATAAAGAAATATCATTTGTGCTTCTATGTCTGTCTTTGCAGCATGGGTGCAGTGTGTGGGAATTAGGGTGAACCCACCATAGATGATGCAAAAGGACTCAATATAGGAACAGTTAATGTTATTAGCTGTTTATGAATACTGCAGCTATCCGTGTTTAAGAAAATGCTTGATATGAATAGTATGCTTCGTATTTCTTTGTCCACAATTATCAGCTTCCATGCAGAAGCTAAAAGATTTGGCTTAACTCTGTGAGTAAAATCTGTTGCATTCTCTTTGATAGTTTTTTTCCCTTTTTTCCTTTTCCATGGCATACTCCCCCTCTTACACTTAACAAGTTTTTTACTTCTAAAAACTTGCTAGCAATTGGAGAGGCCATCTTTCTGGTTTCTGCTTTAAATCACTTCATTCAGTTCACTGCCTCTAAGTAGCAAGGAGGCTGTAAGTAATTATGCCGTATGTTTTTAGCAATAATGTCTGATCTAATGGAATCCATCCAGATTAGGAAAAATCTGGCAGGTCAGCCTCAGTTGAGTACTGTAGCTCTTTTTCCAAAAGAAGCAAAGTATTTGTCTGTTGTTGTGATTGATGTAGGTAATAGGCTCAGAGATTCAGTGAAAAGATGAGTCAAAGATGAGTTAGGATGTGGAGGTAGCAAATCAATGATAATCCTATTTATTCTTATACACAGCTGCTTATAGTAACAAGATGAGACAAAGTGTATATACAAATATGTGTAAAT
This sequence comes from Protobothrops mucrosquamatus, assembly GCF_001527695.2. Taxonomy (NCBI): domain Eukaryota; kingdom Metazoa; phylum Chordata; class Lepidosauria; order Squamata; family Viperidae; genus Protobothrops; species Protobothrops mucrosquamatus. The sequence goes on from NW_015386697.1 coordinate 624,236, forward strand.
ATAATAACAAAGAAATAGTGACTTTATCTTTCAGTGCCAAAGTGATTACCTTAACTGTTTCTTGAGCTCTTTCCCTACCCCCAGCCCCTGAACCACCTGCATTGTGGTGATACAAGCCAATAATAATTATTTTCCTTGAAGTGTTTTTAATTTTCAGTCAGTTTCATTTTCTTCTAAACAATTTACAGTTCTAAACAGCACACAAACGTGTCTGTCAGTCAGTCTTGACTCCTGGTGACTGCCTAGACTGATCCTTGCAGTTTTCTTGGCAAGGATTTTCAGAAGTGGTTTGCCATTGTCTTCTTTTTAGGGCTGAGAGTTACTGGCTCAAGGTCATTCAGCTGGCTTTGTACCTACGATGGGACTAGAACAGGGGTCCTCAAACTTAGCCACTTTAAGACTTGTGGACTTCAACTCCCAGAAGTCCACAAATCTTAAAGTGGCCAGGTTTGAGAACCCCTTGACTATATGTCTGATTTTTAGCCTGGTGCCTTAACCATTACAGCCAATGTCTGTACCTCTGTAACTCAGTGTAAATGTGCAAATCCAAAAAAATAGATTCTTCATTGATAAAATTACATTTGTTTTGTGAACAGTTACAGTGTGCTCTGATTGGAGCAGGCACAGGGATACCCAATGTGGCCATTATAGAATATATATAATTTCCACATGTGCTGAATATGTCTAAGCTCTGAAAAGTAATGCAGAATAGAAGTGATATGATGGAGTGCTGGGGCATAACCAGAGCTTAGAACTGGGTTAGTGGACTGCTGTTTCTTCCCTCTCCTCCTTGTTGATGCCAAAAAAGTCACTTCTTTTCTGTAATGGAACATTCTGAGCCATGCAAATACTTCTGAATATCCAATCTTTCAGGAAATCCACTTATCATTTGCTCTGATGATCTTTAAAACCTGTCATATAGTGGACTTTTCTTCAGTTGAATTTTGTTACTCAGGAGAGTTATGAGTAAGAGTCCAACCCATCTCAGTTTTGTCTCCAGTACATAACAAGAAAGGAAAACAACTTTCTTGCTTGGGCTGCAATCCTGAAATATATATATATATTTTGGGGGGGGAGTCTGTTCAAGCTGGAGTTTGTATTGGGGGTATTGTGTGTGTGTGTGTGCGCACGCAAGTACAGGAGGTGGATGGTATAGCTGGGTGCCCATAAAGAAAGGCTGGAAAGATGATGTAGTGGGGTGGGATGTAAGTGCAAGAAATTCAGAGGGACTTACCAGAGCAACTAGCAACCTTTCATGCTAGATTTATCATTGACTTTCTTTGTGGGAAGTAGGCAGGGAAAGTTGCAAATCGCAGTCTTGTAGCCATGGGACACTACAATTGTTGTAAATGCAAGCAGTTTCCCAAACACTCAAATCATGATACATGACTGTTGGGAGACGGCAATGGTTGGAACTTCAAGGACTGGACATAAGTACCACTTGGTCAATTCTGTCACAACTTCAGACAATTGCTGAACAAGGGGTCGATAAGCAAGAACCACATATTTATTTAGTTTTTTCTGAACTTAGCTGCCTGTTAAAGCAACACTGTTTCTTCCAAACTTCCTTAAAACTCAGCATTACAAAGTTTTTTTCAAGAAGTTATAAAAACCAACCAACCCAACGAAACCAGAACAGATCCCTCACTGACACTGGACCTCCACATAGCACTGCAATAGGGGAGGAGAAGAAAAGTGAGGAAAGGCATAGAAAGGACAAACTTGTTGAAATACCAGGATCTTGGTCTTATCTGTAATCAGTTTTAACTAAGTGAAGTAATCCACGACAGGATAGCTAAGATAGGAAGGAATACACATCCTTCCTATCTTAGGCAAAAATCAGGGAATAACAAGGAAAAGGGGGGGGGGAAAGAGGGCCAGAATAATTTGCAAAAATTGTGGAGATTAAGATTGACTTAGCTTCGCATACATAAAGCGACCAGAGTGCACAAATTCCTGGAGAATTGGTTAAAATGTAGTTAATCTATGTTTGTCAGAATTCTGCTCTTGTAAGATTAGTTCCGGCTTGGGTAAGATTGTTTGAGGTGAGTGGATGTTTTTCTAAATAAGACAACAACATTATTTAGTTATCATAACCTTTATTCCCATCTTAAAACGATTAACAGTAGAAAAGAATGTTTAATGACTTCACAAGGCAGAGCTGGAATCTTTTCTGGCTTTGAATAAAGTTTATTGGACCTTCCTAAAGAATTCCAATGAGATTAGGAATAGGAAGTGCTGTTCCTCCTAAAAAAACCCTTTTTTGTGTGAATATACAGGAGGAGAAAGGCTGTTCTTTCTTCTGCCCTTTATAAGCCTGAGGCTAAGCTATAAGATGAAGTTGGTGAAGATTGTCACAGAATGGAATACTGTAGATCAGACATGTCAAACTCGTGATGTCGCGCAACGTATCGGGCCGGTTTTGCCATTGCTGGCAATGGGGTGAGCGCGGTTTCCGGATGACGCGTCCGGCCCGCGGGCCAGCAGTTTGACACCTCTGCTGTAGATGATCTGCTGAACTTTTCTTTTAAGCCTTAGCAATGCATTTTTCATTATAAATGTAATCATTTTCCTGTTCAAAAAATTCAGGGAATTTTTAAATTCTGTTGAATTTCCCTTTAACACACCTATATATTTGAATATCATATCTAGCTTTTTTGGCAAGACTTTGCATACTTTGCATACTATTAAATATAGAAAATGCTTTTTACTGTAAAGACACATACTAGAACTAGGAAGCTAATATTTTTAGAAACAGGATGCAACAGCCCTTGACAAATACCGGAAGTTTAAAATGCCCACAATATTACCAATAAATTAATTGTTTTAAGTTAATCATGAATGATACTATGATACAATGCTGCTGTCTCAAGGATTTCACCATTAAGCACTACAGTATAAAGCTTAATTATTATTCCTTGAAGATAGTAGAACCCAGAGGGTACAATATGTCCTCCTTTCTGCTCATTTCCAGAACATTTAGTATCTTTCCTTTTCCCAATTTTAACAGAGTAAAATTCTATCACCAAACTCATAAATTAAGGAAAACGAGGAGGATCCAAAAATGTGCTTAAAGCATTTTGTGTTAATTAAGATAATTCTGCTACACTGTATAGCTTTTTTCTGGCAAATGGTCTATTGGGTAATATCTATCAAAATAAATTAAAACAAAATCACAGTAGGGTTCAAAGAGAAAAATTGTGCATTACTGATGCAAAATAGGAAAATATCTACTTCTACTTCTACCTTCTCTATAGGTTGGAGATTAAAATAGATCTAATCTTCCCTTCCCCTTCCTCTCCCCATTCCCCTCCTCTTTCCTTTCCTTTCCTTTCCTTTCCTTTCCTTTCCTTTCCTTTCCTTCCCCTTCCCCTTCCCCTTCCCCTTCCCCTTCCCCTTCCCCTCCCCTTCCTTTCCCCTCCCCTCCCCTTCCCTTGCTCCTTTCCCTTCCCTTCCCTCTGTATGCCTTTCACTATTATCAGTTTAAGCATGATTTAGTCAGGGTAGTATTTCCTTTGTGGATAACTTTCTTACATTTTGAGGTTCCAATTTCAATATGACTAACATTTCATAATCTGCCTGCTGCCTATTCTGTTTTTATTATTAACTCATAGTCATTGGCATGACACATTTTTGATGTCGCTGCTAGGAAATATGAGGTACACGCTGCCCTGGCCTTTTGTGACTCTCATTAGCCAAATTCTGCAGCTGTAGTCCCAGAGCATCACATGGCAATCTCATCTCTGCTTTCACAGCTGTATTTGTGTTTTGTTTTTTTCTTAATAACTGGCACTCATTCGGACTTCTTTAAAAAATTAAGTCCTCCTCCTTAATAATGTTAACCCAACCAAATGTACAGTATTCCCTTGGCTGAACTGATGTAATGGTTCTTTGGCTTGCTGTCTGAAACTTTTGAACGTTATTATGTGTGGCTTTGGAGTTGAGACGGAAGGAAGTGAATAGTTTAGGATATAAGCAATTAAAATTGGAATTGGTGACTTTTAGTTGTGCACTTGGATATTTATGACAAAATGAAAACTGGTTGTTTTTTTTTGACATTGTATCAAAATAAAATTACTGGGATTTGGAGGCATAACTGTTAACACTAGTAATCTTGTGTTAGTGTCATAAATTCATAAGTGGATAAACTTATTTCTGCTAGTAGTTCTGTATTTTGGCGCATTGCAGAATGTTTAGGTGAGGGAGAATTGCGGTGATGATGATGATGATGTTTATCACTTTGCTATGGATCCTTGAATAGAAAACACACCCAGTTGCACATTTGGTTTGTGCAATGAATCAAGAAGGTGGTCTTTATACTCAGCCATGTTTACATCAGCTTTTTCTATTTACAGGTGGCAGTACGTGTCCAAAGATCTTAGTTACTCCAACCTACTCTTTAAACAGTACAATTAGGCTGTACAAGCCAAGCATCTGCAATGAAGTGGTTCAGGGAGTAAATGGAAACAATCCAGTTAAGTATTCTCCGTGGCCAGCTTCAAACTCAAAGCCACAAGGTAAGTAGTATCTCAAACCTGTACTTGACTTTGATTTTAGGATCCTGTGTCAGTTCCTTGAATTAATGATATAACACACGTTGCACAAATAAAACTGCTGGCTTGCTTGGATGAATGAAGCTTTAGCCAGAAATTGGGGCATTATGAGAGGACTAGATTGGAAATATGAGAGATGAATATAGTTTGGTCTAGTGGTTACCAGGCTAGAAGCCAGGGTCTGTAAGTTCTAGTCCCTCCTTAAGCATGAAAGCTAGATGGATGACTTTGGCCCAGTCACTTTCTTTAGCCCAACTCACCTCAGAGAGTTGTAGAGAAAATAGAAGGAAGAAGTATTGTGAATGTTTGCCACCTTGAGTTATTTATAAAAATAATAAAGGTGGGATAATAAATGATGTCATTTTAGTATTAAAAGATTATTTTATTTAGTAACTCAATCATTCTTTTTCCAACTGAAGCAGTTCTATACTGCAGATCAGCTTCCACAGTTCTTTAGAAGAAATTGAGGTAAAAATATTGAGTTGGGGAAAAATATGTTTCCTAGATGTGTGGCTCGGTCAATTGGACTTTTAATTGGACTTTTCCTGCTTAAAGAAAAGCGGCATAAGAATCACATGCCAAGTTTCTGGAAGTGTTTCCAACCCTTTTACCAGCAGAGGCCTGAAGAGATGGATGTATATTTTCTATGTACACTTTCATGTTACATCTATCTGGGTTTGACTCTCCCTTTGTGTTGTGTTGGTGTGTGTGATGCTTGTGCATTGGAAGGCCTAGGATGGGATGGATGTACTCTAGTATAGGTCACGTGATTGGAATAGAGCAGAGTTCCCCAAACTTTCCGGTTTTGTGGCTGGCGGGGAGATAGAGAGGGGATGGTTCAGTTCGAGCGACTGGGGTGCGTGTGTGCAGCTCCATTTGTGTGAGTGGCATGCATGCATGCCCGCCCGCCGCTCATGCAAATGGAGTGTGCGTGCATGCACTTGCTCACTGCTCACGCAAGTGGGGATATGAGTTCTCTTCCACCATTTGTGTGGCTGTGGCTCAGATGTTGGGGATCTCTGGAATAGAGCACTTGCCAGCATTTTGAGCAGCTGCCAAAGTGTCTTTCTAACAGGGATTTTAGCTGGGACATGACCACTGAGATAAATACCAGGATAGAGAAAGCTCGAACAGCATTCTTCAAAATGAAAAAGGTCTTCTGCAGTCACGACATAAGCCTAAGATTGAAAATCAGGCTTGTCAGATGTTATATTTTTTCTATCCTGCTTTATGGAGTAGAAAGTTGGTCTCTGACAGAAGGCCACCTGAAGAGACTAGAAGCATTTGAAATGTGGATTTACAGGCAGCTGTTACGTATAAGCTGGGTTGACAAGATCAGAAATAAGGAGGTGATAAGCCGCCTGGGAAAGCCAAGAAAAATCATCAAAACAATTAAAAAATGAAAGTTAGAATATTTCGGACATGTGATGCGACATCCAGAAAAATACGGCATACTCCATTTAATCCTCCAGGGAAAGATTGAAGGCAAACGAGGTCCAGGCAGAAGAAGAACATCATGGCTTCAAAATCTAAGGGACTGGTTTGAACAAAACTCAGCAGAACTTTTTTGTGTGGCTGCTGATAAAAACAAGATTGCCAACATGATCGCCAACATCCGATAACGGACATGGCACAAGAAGAAGAAGTAGCCTTCAGCCACCTCTAACATGAATCTTTTCATAACATTTATTTTATTTATTTCTCAAACTGATATGCCACCCATCTCACCTAAGTGATTGTGGCCAGCTTACAATAAAAAGCCACACAGCCATTTAAAAGAGACATAAATAAATACGAACTTAAAACAGGAATAAAAACAAGTTAAAAAATTAAAAAGGCAGAGGGAGCATTCTCAATTCCCCAACTACCCACAAGGTTCCATGCCACTTTTAGATCCCCATGCCTGTTGGCAGAGCCAGGACTTGATCCTCATCTAGAGCAGGCCAGCCGAGTGGGGGCCCACCTCACCCACCAGGGACAAGATATTCCATAGGATGGAAGAAACAGCTGAGAAATTTCTCTTCTTAGACCCCGACAATAAAAATGCTTTGATTGACAGGGTCCACAACATACCCTCCTTGCCTGATCAGGTGGGATGAGTTGATGTAATTAAAACAAGACAGTTCCTCAAGTAATCTGGTCTCATGCCATATAGGGCTTTAAAAGTAATAACCAACACCTTGAATTGGACCTGGAAGCAAATTGGCACCCAATGCAGGTCATGTAGCCAAGGTATTATATATGCAATCCCAGATGAGCCCCAATACTGCCACATTCAGCACCTGCTGCATCTTCCAGATATTCTTCAAAAGATAACCCCATGTAGAATGCATTGCAATAACTTACAGTACCACCTCATGGTATTGTTTACAACTAGTACTCATGTGTATGAGTTAATCCTGAAAGATCTCTACCTGTGGTAGCTGTTCTCATTTTCATATTGCTGGCTGACTTTGGTTGATCCTGAAAAGCTAAGCAGAGTGAGACATAATATTTTGGTGAGAGGCCAACAGGAAATCCCAGGGATGTAGACTAGACAGGGAAGTTGAAAGAATTTCTCAGAAAAAGACAATGGCAAACCACTTCCATTTTATTGCCCAGAAAAATACATGGGCATGTCAATGCAGTATAATCATCTGGAGTTGAGCTCAGGTCAAATAAGACTTTGGATTAGGAGTGCAGCATTATTGCTGGTTAGTGTGAGAGGAAAAATATAAATAAACTATTTCTTCCCCTCTCAGAAATTTTGTTCTCAGTAGGCACAGACATCACAGTGGCATCAATTTATTGAATTAAAGTTTGAATACAGTTGTTTTATTAATATATTCCTCAATTCCAGCACAACTAATTAGAAGCATACTGCATTGTTTTTCCAAGTCATGCAAGCAGCTGCGTTGCTTAAATTAGTAATCAGATGGTTATCAAAAGTTGTATTGTAATTCTCTTGGTTCCAAAATTTCTCCACTGTGGAAAAATTAGCAAGAGAAGTAGAAGCAAATAGAACAGAAAATATAGAATGGAGAAACTCTCCCAGATACACGTACACACTTCACACACTTCTCACAGTGTTCCTTTTCATCTCTTATTTTATAACATAAAAGTATTGAATTCTGAACAGCTGGTTTTCATCAGTCTTGTTGGGGAACATTTTTATAGTTCAGAGGACAATTTGGAAAGTGTGTCTAGGTTTTCTTGTCTTGATTTGCAGTACATTTATTCCTCAATCATACTTGTTTTCGCACATCATTGTTTTAGTTAAGTCTAGCATTTCCATGTATCTGCCTATTTAGATGGACTGAAGATGCTTCATTAGATTTGAATATTCATCATACAGCTCATTAAGTTCATTATGCATTGTGATTACTAGAAAATATTATTTGCAGGTCAAGTCTGCAGAGAGGTTATATTCCATTCAAGCATGGACTCCCTATTGTTCAGCTAGCTCTTGAAGTTCTCCTTATCTCCCATTACTTGCAAAAGTCAGAGGTGGCTTTGTTTTATTAAGTAAATTTTGTTAATTAAATAATTTAATACTCAGAGCAAGCACTGGATTTGAACCGTAGTTATTATAGAAGAGGCTAAACTCTTATTGTGGCACAGTGTAATAACCTATTTTAAGTGATAATAAAGATTATTTTTTAGCTTTGCTTTGTTGAATGTCTAAGTAATTTTGAAGAACAGAGCTAATATTATGGAACTTAATTTCTAACCCTGTGATCTTCACTGCTCTTTTCTGAATCTGTTTCAATTATTTCTCTAAATCCTTCCCAGGTCTCGTGCCCATATGCAAACATAACACTGGAAGTGTAGATATGGCTAATGCAGAATAAGATGGCTATATTTTTCCAAGGTTTTGCAAATTATATTTCTATTAATTTTGTTTATTTTGATATTGCACATTAGTTGATCTTTAATATGAGAATCAGTCTTGCAATAACATGGTATATAATTATATGTTTATTTTATTTTATTTATAATATTTTATTAATTTTGCAATTTTACATTTAGGTATTTAAAAAGTTACGTGGTGACTGGGTTAATCAATAACTCAATAACAAAATCTTAGTACAAATCTCAGGCTACAACATCAAATGTTTCTTCTCTTTTTCCCTTAACAATTACTGTCTCATGTTCAGGTTGGTACATTTGTAATTATATCAATTCAATAAGGACATCACTGTTACATTTATCAATAAATGTTTAGCTTATACATATCTTAATTACATTCAATCTTCATAAACAATCCATATCCTATTATTAATTTTACTCAATTTTTAATTTCTTATCAATATTCCAATTTAACCTTTAATATTTATAGTTTTCAAACTTTGGGCAACCAAAATTTCCCTTATCTCACTTCTTACCAAATTATAATATCCAAAATACATATTTTATCTATTTAAATATAATCTTGTTCTATTTCCTAAGAGTTATCTATTTCCCATCATATTTAATCATCTACTTAATAGCACAATATCCCCTTTAATAAATCAAGGCCATTCTATATATTGCCTGGGTTAATCAATAAATCAAACATATTCATAGTATTTAACTTTCTTTTCCCTTTTAAGTCCAATTTTTAAATATTGAGCCAATAAAATCCTTATTTTCAAGTAGTTTCCAAATATTATAAATCTAAAAACCAAAACTCCCCTTATCTCCACATTTCCCTTTAACCCTCTTATTGGCAATATAAAACCCCCTCTAATGAGTCAAAGTCCCATTTTTTTCAACCTTATTCTAGCTTTCTTCCTTTGCCAATTAGGCTTCCCTATCAGTGTCTTTAAATCATCAAATAAATCTCCCTCTATTCTTACACATTGTTTGAATTAAAGGAGACCATTTGATTGCCCATTTGTATCCATTAAATTGTCTCCCTGTTATTCCAGTTCCCCCTGTTTGCTCTAATGTATTTGTCTTCAATTCAATCTGTTCCATTTTTTTCTCAAACATCTTCTGATTTATAAAGAAGGTCATTTCCATTTTCCATGTTGTCGCTTCCTTTTCTGGATTTTCTGTCAGGTGTACTTGATGATCAATTGAGTCCTCTGTCTTCATCTTTGGTTGTCCCGCTTCTTCTGTTTTTTCTGCATTGTTGGTTCTTTAGTTATGGTCAAAATTTGGCTTTGTGCATCTAAGCTGGCATCTTGGTCTTTTATTTTTGGTCTTATTTTATCACAAGCTGCAAGAATGCTTTCATGTATTGCTTTCATCATAGCAAGGGTCTTTTTCTTGTCTTCATCTTTCACTTGTTTGTAAATAGTCTTTCTAGTAGAAGTTATTTGTTAAGCAAAGGTCAATAAAAGTTTACAGTCACAGTTCAAGTAAGCCAATTTTGCTGCCCAGCTGTTCTCTTACAGTTGAATCTTCTCACAAGGTCGGGAAAATCTTATCTGAGTCTGGGCTTTGAGACAAGTCTCTTTTTAGGAAATAACAAATTGCAATACCAAGCTTCACCACCAGATGCCACCGATGCAGTTTAGAGTTTTTTTAAGTCCCAAATTATTTAGAGTTTTTAAAATCCCAATTATTTCTTTTTTGTGAGTAAAAACAAAAGTCTCCAATAGAAATAGGAAAATTTTTGTATATGTTTCAAAAACATATAAATCCAATTAGATTAAAGTTGTTCTTTTTAATACTTTGATTCCCCTGGGTAGTCAGACGCCACTATTCTTAGAGGGTGGGACAGAAATTCCCTTCCCTCTCTCCTCACAGGGGGAAAATACTTCAAACAGCCTTTACAGGAAAAGAAGGCACTTTGGGTAAAGAGAAGATCAGATCTCACCCAGTTTCATCCGTGTTGCTTTCAGAGTGCTTGATAAGTAGATTTGACTTCAGCTGTCTGCAGCCTAATGACGAGCCATATTGCTATGGCTGGTCTTTTCTCTGCCAGTTTGGAGGGCTACCCTGGATCAACCGGGAGGGCTGCTGCCCTCCCGCGATCAGGCAGGGGTCCCCTCCTTGCTCGTCGCCCCTATTAGGGTGACTTTCGACCCTTTCCAGAGTCCCCCAGCAAAAAAAAATTGGACGGAGTCACCTTCCAAACGTCCGCAGCGGCTGCGTCGGGAAACCAGAACTTATATGTTTATTGTAGCGCGATAAATAGAAGGCATTTGAGTTCAAAATACTATCTGTGGTGATTCCTGCCTGATTCATCCAGTGGGTGAATTCTTTCTAACATTCTCTGGTTAGGACTGCTATTAGTGCTATAGTCCTACATGGGGATGAATTCATTTTTTCAAGGTTCACTTGCTGTCATGAAGGTACAAGATTACACTGAGCAATCTCATCTGCCTCTTAACTTGCTCTCATAGTTATCAACATCACACGGTCCCAATAGAGCATCTCTGCAAATGTTCTTGGTCCAAAACAATGACTTGTAGAATGGTGTGATAGTCTGTTATATCCAGAACACGAGTTCACAGGTGATTGCTTCTGAACTTGTTTCTTTCCTGTATAAGGCAGTGATTAATGCAGAATTGGAGAGCGAACTTCTCTGGCTGAATAATTTTGAACACTTAACCCCAAATCTTTACATTTATGCTATGTAAGGAGAACCTTGCTTCTTGAATTTAATTCAGAATGACATTTGCTTCTGTTATCATCTGCTGCAGTTATTTAAAAGAATGGATAAAAGGAGAGAATAAAACTATGTATGATATTGAAAAAGCACTTAGATATTTTCCTGCTTGTGATATAATCTCAGAATTTAGGTTGCTTACATGTGATCCAATAGGATAGAGATAGAATAGGCTAGAAGTATTATTAATATGATTCAACAAGTTTATGATTTATGTTCTTATTACAGTATGCTGCTTTGAATAATTAAGATTAAGAATTTCAAGATTAAGTGGAGGTGTTATGAGAAATGATATCACAATCTGTTTTCTCAAATTAGATTCAGAAATTATCTAGGTAGGCACAAGGTAATTGAAGTTGAGCCTATAGCTTGTAAATAAAACATAATAAAATGATAGTTCGAATAACAATGGTTCTACATATCTTTAGGAGACACCCCTTTTGTTTCTCTTATGGATTACAGGACAGTGATTTATGCATTTCAGATAATTTACACAGTAGCTATATATTTTCTGTAAATGGAAACAAATGTGTGAAGTTGTTTCAATTAAGATTAAATTTGATACAGATTGTATAACTGCATTGTAGTAAAAATATTCCAATTATGGTTGAACACATAGTCACCAGATGTTTAGACTGGATTTGATATTTTTTTCCACCTATTGGGCCCTTCCCATGACCTGGGATAGGCAGATATTGTTCTTTGATGGTGTTAAAGGTATTGTCCCTGGATGTAAGCTGTTCCAAGTAAAGCTGCCTTTTGGCATTGACTGATAGTGATTTTGTTAATGCTGATGGTGTTCATGTGGTACTCCAGATGATTTGGGTTTTTACCCAAAGCACCAATTACTATTGGTACTATTTTTGCTTTCTTTTGCCACAGTCTTTCTACTTCTATTTGCAGGTCTTTATAATTTGTGATTTTCTCCAGGTCTTTCTCTTCAATTCTGCTGTCTCCAGGAACTGCAGTGGGCACTATCCAGACTTTTTTTGTCTTTCTTATTCACAGTTGTTAAGCCTGGGGTGTTATGTGGCAGATACTTGTTTGTTTGACTGCTAAAGTCCCAGAGCAATTTCTGCTGCTTCATTTTCTATTTGTCTATTTTGTGATCCCATCAGTTCTTGCTTGCAGGAAAATGGTACTTCTTACAAATAATCCAGTGCACCATTGTTGCTGTTTTCTCACATCATTGTTTGTAGTCAGTCTGTGTGATCATCTTGCAGCAGCTAACTACGTGGTCCACTTTTCCTTCAGCTTCTTTGCAGAGGAGGCATTTGCTGTCTGTTTGCTGTCTTCTCAGTTCTGGCTTTATATGCATTTGTTCTAAGGCTTGGTCTTGTGCAGCCAGAATTAGCCTCTCTGTCTCTTTCTTCAACTTTCCTGCTCTTAGCCATGGCCCAGTCTTGTTACCTGCTTTGCTGCTATTTTTTTAAAAAATGTATTGGCATGTAATACTTTGCCTTGTCATGCCTCTTTTCTATTCTTCATTTGGTCTTTCTTGTAGGCCAGTTTGGTCTCTCCAGTAAACCTTCCTGGTATACTAGCTTCAGTGAATCTGCTTCACTGTCCTTCAGATATTCTTTCAATGCCCTTGTTATCGTGATTATTAACAGAACACTTTTCCTAGTGTACAGTATGATTGTGCATTCAGAGATCTGTCTTTAAAGATGTCTGTCTTTAATGAAGTGGAAAACATTCGAAGTCTGTTTTTGCTGCTTCTGATTTGTATGCTGGCAGCCACAAGACCTGGTTTTCAACAATGCTATTTAGTGCTTGCTTGCTTTCTGCAAAATTGCTTAAATTCAGGCAGTCCCTAATCATCTCGAATGACATTTTGGGTAACATAGAAGAGTGGGGGTGGGGAGATAGAAAATGTGTCTCAGTATACTTCTCCTTAGTTTCACGGCCTTTGTGTTCAACTTAAAAATATATAATGAATTATTACTGTGTTGGCATAGCTGAATGGCCTATAACTGGCTGAGCATCATTTCTAAGCAAGTTGCTGGGAACCTTCCTATGAAGCATTTAGTCTGTGCTGAAAAAAATATTTTACTAAAACCCTAGAACAGGGGTAGGCAACCTTGGCTCTTTTATGACTCGTGGACTTCAACTCCCAGAATTCCTGAGCCAGCATGGCTCAGCTTGGAAACCTCTCCCTTTCCTCTCAGCATGGCTGGCTCAGGAATTCTGGGAGTTGAAGTCCACAAGTCATAAAAGAGCCAAGGTTGCCTACCCCTGCCCTAGATTAGATGCACTTTCATATAGCATGTATGTAGTGATTACAAATAGTTCTCAACTTACGACCACAACTGAGCGCAAAAGTTAGGTTGCTAAGTGAAACATTTGCTAAATGAGTTTTATGACTTTTCTTGCCACTGTTTTAAGTGAATCATTGCAGCTGTTAAGATAGTAACACAGTTATTAAAGTGAATCTGGCTTCCCCATTGACTTTACTTGTCAGAAGCTCGCAAGAGGTAATCACATGACCCTGGGAGCCTGTAGCCGTCATCAGTTTGAACCAGTTGCCAAACATCTGAATTTTGATCACATGACCGTGGGGATGCTGCAGCAGTCATGTGAAAAACGGTCATAAATCACTTTTTTTCAGTGTCGTTGTAACTTTGAACGATCACTAAATAAACTATTGGAAGTCAAGGACTACCTGTATTGTAAAGTATGGGAAATAGAGGAAATAATAATGCTTGACTAATGAGGATGAAATCTGTTTTAGAGCGGAAGGAGCTTTTGTGGAACAATGACACTAATGCTTGTTTTTGCATAGAGGTTAACTGATAGTATTCCTTTATTGTCCCCAGTTATTTCCAAATAAAATGCTGGTGCTGTTTAGTATGCAGTGACACATAAGTAAGAACACACGTGAGCTTTGTTTTTCCTCATAATTGATTATTGGAGCTTTGTCATTTTAGTCTAAATCATACTCTCTAACCAGGCAGACACACTAGGAGCAGGGAACATCACAGCTGGGCTCCATTTAGTGTAGGTGGTACTTGTTCAGTTTTATGTGAGAAACACTGGTCTTCCCAAACTGGCAGTTTTTTCTTTGCTTTCACCATCATTATAGTTTCCGGCACAGTAATCCGGTTGCAGGGCTGCGTGTTTCTTGGCAAGGAAGTGAATCTTTAAACATTCACTACTTTTTCCACTTATTCAGCCTAGTACTTCTGGCATTTTTTTTATCGAAGGAGGCAGCTATCTGATATTTGCCTTATGATTTTAAATACGATCGTCAATTCATTTAAGCTACTTCTTCCTTTTCCTTGGGACAATTTTGTGCTCTTCTTTTGCTTTGCAGATTGGTCTCAGTTTCTCCCCTTGCCCTTCAGAAGGTTTATCATCAGTTGTATATTCACTTTTTCAACAATTGTCTGTTGTTCGTTCGTCTAGATCTGCCGACCTGTTCTAGAGGAAAGTTTAGAAAGTTGAGGTTGGTCCTCGACTTGTGGCTGTAATTGAGTCCACAATTTCATTTGTAAATCTTAATCATAAAGTGAGTCATCACATGATTAAGCCCAATTTTATCACCTTTTCTGCGGTGTTAAGCGAATGCTATTGTTTGCTGTGGGGCGTTTTTAGCCAGAAACTGGAAATAAACACCAGTTTCTGTGGGGAAAAACCCCCCATGGTATATTACAGTCATATGACCACTAAGCAACCGGTCGTAAAAATAAAGGACTACCTGTATAGTCAGTTGTTATGGCACTTTCAATAAAAATAGAGTAATTGTGAAAATGGCCCTTCCAGGTATGATCCCATCATTTCTGTTGGGAAGCACCCAACCTGGCAGCAGAATGGGACAGTTTGCTGCAGTAAACTCACCACAGCCAATTCATCGTGGCCAACTTGCTGCGGGACAATTTGACAATTTGAGTTAATTATTTAAAATATTAAAAATACTTTAATTTTTGTCATTCACATTTCATTTTGTCCCTCCTTTGATATTCTTTCTTTAATGATTCTATTCCACCACCATCGTGTCCCATGACGAGTTGTCCTGCAGCAAATTATCCTAGAATCACCAGGGAGAGAAGAGAGTATAAACATGAAGTTAGCCTGGAGTCACTGTGCCATCGTGAAAGGGCTAAGACCGACCCACTTCTGCCCCCAAGTTCCTGGATCATTATCTATTTGTTCCCAAGAGAAGGTTGTCAGTCTCGGGAAATTTCTGTATCAATAGGCAGAACATAATAAAATAGTTGATCTCCTCTAGGACTGACCGGTTTGATCGTCTTGCAGTCCAGGGGACTCGTCTTCTCCAGCACCATAGTTCAAAGGCCTCAATTCTTTTGTGCTCAGCCTTTCTTATGGTCCAACTTTCAATGCCATACATTGCAACTGGAAAAACAATGGCCGTGACGATATGTACTTTTGTTGGCAGAGATCAACCCTGACTACTCTTTAGAAGGCCAGATCCTGAAGTTGAAATTCAAGTACTTTGGCCACCTAATGAGAAGGAAGGACTCACTGGAGAAGAGCCTAATGCTGGGAAAGATTGAGAGCAATAGAAGAAGGGGACGATAGAGAATGAGGTGGCTGAATGGAGTCACTGAAGCAGTAGGCGTTAGCTTAAATGGACTCCAGAAGATGGTAGAGAACAGGAAGGCCTGGAGGAATGTCCATGGGGTCGCAATGGGTTGGACACAACTTCGCAACTAACAACAACAATAAAGTAGTTAGCTTGAACTCTACATGTGTTGAGTCTGGTTGTTCGTGCCTGACAATTTCCTTGCTTTTTCCTCTCTGAGTTTATTACAGAAGAGGATCAGTTGAAATGCTGCTTTTATTTTGTTGTTACAATTGATTTTACTCTGTTGTGTGCAGTATTTTACATCCTGGAATAATTGATTTATAAATCTCTATGTGTTTCTGGTTGTGTGGAGCAGATTTGCTGGCTTGTAGATAATTTTGTTTGAGACAACTTCATGTGTTAGAATGATCAAGTACTGCAGCAATGGCCCACAGCTGAATTAAAGTCCTTAATCTTTGTTGGTGGCATGGGGGTAGCAGTAGTAGCTACCAGCACTGTAAAGTCTTTACTAGCTTCTTTTCTGCAGTTATATAATCTGCCTAACTATATGGAAACTGCAGCTTTTGGAGATCCATTTGGTTGGTAGCCATGACATCTACAACCCTTTCACCTAATTTGATAAATCTGATAAAAGGAGGTTTGGAGCTTCTCCATTCTCATTAACTGCTGGATTGATAAAGCATATTTAACCTGCAATTGTTCCCTCATGTTGGCAGTGTTAAAAGTTTACTCACATATTCTGTAGTTGATATTTAATGTGGCATTAGAAGTAGATTGTGTTTCTAGATGGAGAAAGAATCAAATAGTGCACATCACCAGACCAGTCTTTAAGTATGTATATTTTTCTTGCATAAGCCTATATCTGTAATAGATATAATAGTACAGGGCTTTTCAACCAGTGGTACGGGTACCACCTGTGGTACATTGGCACCTGGCAGGTGGTACGCGACCATCCTAAAAAAATGGTAGCGTGGGAGGGGAATGAGCTGAACCGGTGGCAGCACTGCACAAGCCTGAGCGAGAGATGGCTGGAGCTGCAGGACTGTCAGGACTCAGCGGAAGCCCCAGGATCAGTGCCGCTTTCCAGCTGATCGGCGCTTCTTCAGGACTGTCAGGGCTCAGTGGAAGCGACAGGATCAGCGACAGGCTCCAGCTGGAGCTCGGCGCTGATCCTGGTGCTTCTGCTGAGCCCTGAAAAAATGCCGACAGCTGGAAAGCAGCACTGATTCTGGCGCTTCTGCTGAGCCCCGAAGAAGCGCAGACAGCTGGAATGTTGGAGCATCTCCAGGGTCTTGTGATTTACATTCAGATGCTTGGCAACTGATTCATATTTATGACGGTCACAGTGTCCCAGGGTCATGTGAAGTGACCAAAACCTGCTGCAACCACCCAGCAGAAGGGGGGAATAAAAACCAAACACCCCCCACCCCACCCCCACTGCCAATCCTCAACAGAAATGCTCACAACAATGAAAACCTCGGACAGGAGGAAGAGCGCCGCCGGGTGGGCAGGCAGGTGTCTTGCTCGGCTGTGCCTTGGGGGGCACTTTTTCAGTGCCACTGTAACTTGGAACAGTCACTAAGCGAACTGTTATAAGTCGAGGACTACCTGTACTTTATCACTTTTTTCCTTTTTTTTTTTGGTCATCAAGTTTTTGACACCTTGCTAGGCGACTGGTGGTACTCGGATGTTGCCATATCCTAAAAGTGGTACAATAGGTGAAAAGGTTGAAAAGCCCTGTAATAGTAGATGTAGTACTATCTAGTAGTAGATGTAGCAGCAATTGCTGGCAGGCCATACACTAAATAGTAAATAATGTAGTCAATGTAATTTCCCTGTTCTAAATCTCTTTTGGAAGACATTACATCTCCCTGTCTTTCTAGCCAGGTTGTATGAAATCATGTAGGGAGCAAGTTGAAACTGGGCCTAAATAGCTTTGAAATTGGATGAATTATTTTTGAATAGCCCATATAGGTAGTCCTAGTTTAGTAACCACAATTAGGACCAGCAACTTGGTTGTTAAGCAAAGTGGTTGTTAGTTGAAACCATGACTGGGCTTACAATATTTTTTTCAGCTTTCCTTTGCTTTATAGACCTGTCATAAAGTTAGCTTTCTTCATCACTACTGTAACTGCAAATGGTTGCTAAATGAGGCAGTCATTAAACAAAGGTTCTGTATTATTTTATATTTTTGAACATTTGACACAAGAAAACTAACATCTGATAAGATGCTTCCCCTTTGATTATATGCTGCTTTACAGAGCTTTAATATGCAACACTTTCAGATAAGAGAAAATTATTGACCATTGAGACATCTAAGAAAAATCTTAAGTGTTTTCAAGGTGATTACAGTGTCATTTCTAGAAAGCAAAGTTGGGATGCTCAGAATGAGTTGGTTAAATTCATATTCCGTAACTATCTTATTGATTTCTGGATAATAATGAAAATAACTTGGGTTCATGGTCTTTGGGGTGGATTTGGTAGAATGAACGACTAAGCGCTAGATTGCAAGTACATCTTTGCCTTTTTAGATATCTAGGATGTAAAAAAAATAAGCCAAAGCACACTCACAAGACATATTAGTGTATGCAAGTTAGTAATAAGAGTAGGCATTGCTCTCTACTGAATTGTTCTTTCAATGAATTAATAAATCTACCTTTATGTAATCCAAGAAACATCCTTCAGCAGGGCATAATGTTGACCGATATAATGTTAAGTTCTAAATTATTAGAACATCAGTTATGGATCTATAATAATGAAAAAACCTGCCTTGAATATTTTGTAAATTAACTCTTGGCACTCTTGACTTGAAGACTATTAGTGTGGTACTTCAAAGGATTTTGAGGGCATCACATTGAAGAAGACAAGTTTTAAAGTCACTGCTTTGAATAGCACTGGTGTGTGAAATTCCTACGAATATGAAAAGTAGTGTTGCTTTTTCTTTGCAGTGCCTCCAAAGCCATTACATCTGCAGAATTCACAGTCATCCATTACCCACCAAACCCCTAAGTCTAAAGCTTTGTATACCACGAAGCCAAGAATGGAGGAAATTACACCTATCTCTTCTTGTGTCTCGAAAGAAAAATCTAGTAAAGTGTCTGATCTCATCAGTCATTTTGAAGGAGGCAGGTAAACACATTTCATTTTATTCAAAGGTTGCAGATTGAAATGAGCATATGTGATGATAATAAATGAAGAGGAAAAACATGTTCCATTTTTTATGGCAAGTACAGACAGTTGCTATGGTTGATCTACTAAATTACACAATTTGAATGATGATGCATTATTGATTGGACCGGATCAATTTTAGCTGGAAATGAAAACGAATATTCTCATGACACAGGAGTGTGTGTGCTTACATACAATGATCAGAACTTAAGCAGAGATAATAACTGATTTCTTTTTAAAGCTGCCTTCAGGTGGGATTAATTTTAGGGAGTGGAAAATGAGTAAATGTAAGAAATAGAGAGGATCACCCAATTTCTTTCTTTTTATAACCGCCTACATTTCCTCTCTTACTCATTATCACATCTCTTTTTACTTTCTCTCCCCCTCAGTGTGCAGCAGGCTGGGACAGATTTCATTTGGATAGAAATCTGAATTAATTGCCGTTACTAGACTTATGCAATGAGGATGAGGGTCAAATGAGGTCCCGGCCCACTCATGATTTCTAACCTGGGCTTAGGTCTGTGTTCATGCAGACTTTTGACAGCAAAAACATGAAAAGCTCTGTTAATTTTAGTAATGTTACCAAATTAGTACAATATTGCTGCAAATCTCCTTTTTCCCTGTTAACATTTTCAGTACTGTATAAGGCAATGCCATGATTCTTCACTTAAAAGAACTTGGGCTTTTGTTTGAGGTTTTAGAATTTGTTATCCTTTATTTTTCAAGAGTTCTTATCTGTTCTAAACATTAAGCTAATACAGGTAGGCCTCGACTTACGACCAATATTTATGTTGCTAAGTGAGAAATTTGTTAAGTGAGTTTTGGCCCATTTTATGATTTTTCTTGCCACATTTGTTAACTGAATCACTGCAGTTGTTAAATTAGTAACATTGTGGTTAAGTGAATCTGGCTTCCCCATTGACTTTGCTTGCCAGAAGTTTACAAAAGGGGATCACATGACCCCAGGACATTGCTACCATCATAAATGTGAACCAGTTGTCAAGCATCCGAATATAAATCACATGACCCTGGGGATGCTGCAACGGTCCTAAGTATGAAAAATGGTCACAAGTCACTTTCAGTTGTAACTTTGAACGTTCACTAAATGAACTGTTGTAAGTTGAGGACTTCCTGTATTGCTTGTTTGCATCCACCATTCCATCCCAACAGATTGCTAACATCCATGCTTTTCTCTTAAATCATGACACAAGTTCAACATTATTCCTCTTATTCATTCTGGAATATAATTTTTTTCTTTTGTCCAATTCAGGAAAAAGGATCTGGTCATAATGAGATTCTTACTTCAAAAAGCATATTTAATATTATCATCTAAAGTAGCAGAATTTCATGATGGCTGTGTTTGTCTTTCTTTGTTCCTTTTCAAACTTAGAAGGCTCACCTGTGCCTTTTCTAAGGAGAAACATCCTCTTGATCGCAGTGCAAAAAGAAGTTGGATAAAATCTTTTGCCTTGACAAGAATAGGTGGCTCCAAATAAATACTTCAGAGTTAATTTACAAATACCAGGTGGCCTTTGACTGAAGTGACTTTCTTGATATCCTAAAAGTGGACAAAGTCTTGGTAGCAAATGGTCCAGCTCTTTCTTGTAATATCCCCACTTCTTCTTGACTGAAGCCTCCTGCTGCTTATATTATCTAGATTTAGCATCTCTCTTATCCAAACTTATAGTTGCCAACTTATTATAGAAAGACATTATGTAGGTTCTATAGTTAAATGTTTTTATAGGAAGTTCATAATTTGCATTGAATGATAAAACATTAGACATCTATACATAAATCTTCTGGGACCTCCATATTGGGTTAGCTTCATTCCAGAACAAAAATTTGTTGTCTTTTCATTCTAGAATTTTTTCCCTTGGTTTGTGGGTCTTATCTGCTGAGTGACCTAAGATGCAGGTGACTGGGAAATAGAAGATAAGGAGTCCTCATGCAAATGAGCTGGCAGTTGCAGATTAACCATTTTTAATAAAGGTAATAAAAGGGCACCATTGCAATAGGGAGTTGGGGATGATTGAACTCCATTAAATATTTGGAGTCTGGTGAAGTAAATTAGTCCAGTTGTTGGGTCCCATAAAAATTATCCTAGGGAGAAGCAAAGATAGAGGGTGCACATGGTAGAGGAATGTCTTGCAGGAGGGAATGGTTGCTTTGAGGAAAGTGATAAATACTTTGCACTGATAAATTAGAGTGTTCCAGAAAGAGGCAGCACTAAATAAAACCAACACCATCTCAACTTAAATAGTCTTCACTGCATTTTGGGTGATGAACAAATCAGCACGTTTCACTAAAGTTAAAATAGGGCTTTGAACATACAGTCTTGCTGTCCGAGCTGTTGCGATTTCTTTAAATCTCCTTTTGTTCTGTTTAGTTATCTGCAAAGATAGATGACTATTGTGGGATTGTGCTGCTGAGAGAAGAATAGAAGAGAGAGAGAGAGACACTCCTGTTGCCTGGCAGATTGTATGAGAGAGCTAGATTGGAAACCAATTGCTTTTGTCTCCTGTCTTTTTCATAGCGAGCAAAATTAAGGAGGATTAAGCCAAAATTACAACTCAGCTCATACATCATGCTAAATTTTTGGCTTGGTTTTGGTATTACATCTGGACTGAAAAATATCTAGATTTAATATTAGAAGGCAGCAAAAAATATATATATAATTTTCTCCAGGTTTTTTTTTCCTTTGCATGATCATCATGATTTTTGCAATGCAGATATGGTAGCTCTAATTTTGGCTCAGCATGTCTGAACTTAACATGTGGATTATAAACAATGGCTTAGTACACTCTATGAAGCTAGCAGAAAAAAAAACACATCATAGTCCAAACATAGCCATGTTGTTAAAACAATGATTATGTGGTTTCCCCCTTATTATGGAAATGCCCTTAGAAGCCACAGTGGTGCCACATTGTCTTCAGGAAGATGGAAAAGGTAGGTTTTTGCTGGTATCTGGGATCTGAGGATTTTATAATTGTTGTTTTTTCCCTTGTTTTATTTTGGAATTTTATGGGGTGGTTTCATGGAGTTTTAAATGTCCAGGTCTGGTGGTTGAGGACACTATATAAATCATGGTTGTCCAACCTTTTGGCTTGCCTGGCCACATTGAGTGAAGAGGAATTGTCTTGGGCTGTATAATACATTAACTATATAATGTAGTTAATATGTAAAAATAACAAATGAACAAATTCCATTATGTTTTAATATTTTTATTATCTTGTGGGGCTGTATTACTAACTGTCCAGGGCCACATGTAGCCCATGAGCTGTGGATTGGACACGCCTAATATAGATATTGTAATAAAGGAATAAATAAGTTGGAATTTGTAATCCATAAATCATGGCTTTTTGCAAAATAGACCATAGTTTAATCAATTTGAGAATTACACAAATAATAATCATCTGTTTTAGCATTATTGATTGATATAGCTACAGTAAATAGTGCTGGTTTAAATGAACAAGTAGCTGGACTCTGTGTAAGAGTTTCCTATATTTGTTTGTATGCTTACAATGTTCTGTGGTATATTTCAGATAAAAATCCAACATAAAGAATACTATATTTGGGGGAAAGAATTAAAATATATAAAATTAGTGCCAGTAGTATGTGAACTGAATAGCTTCATTTAACATCAATATTAGTTAGTATTTTTAATAGGCAAAGCACATGTACATAAGTGTGCACGTCTTGAGATGTATGAAAAAATAGAAATAAAATGCCCAGATTGCATTTTTCTGATTTCTTTTTCTATGTAAAAGAGGTGTAATTATTAGACATTTTGTTTTGCCATTTATGCTATTTGTTATGGTGATGGAACTGTGTATTGACTAGAAGAAGAATCTGTATAAATTTGCAATTTAGTTGTTTTAGAAATTTGGGGAGGATAGGTCTGGAACATTACTGCAAAGACCTTAGATGAGTAAACATTATACCTCTTCTTAGAAAAGCAATTGTTGATGGGGGGAACATTATTTTTAAGAAAAACTTATGTTCATTTATTTGATTTATTAGATTAATAAACTCCTTTTGATCAAGAGCTCAAACTAATCTATGCAGGACTCCCCTATTTTATTTTACAAGCAGTCTGTTTCATAGGAGAGAGAACAAGATCCCCCCACCCCAGTTTCAATATGATATTTCTGCCTTTCTATTAAACGCACATGAAGATTAACTTTTGGTTTTCTTTAATCTACTGCTGGAAAAAAGGCAGAAAATTGTGCCACTTTAGTGACCTTGGAATATTTGGGTCCCATGAATTGGTGCTTGGTTAAAAGCATCACATCTTAGGTTACAAAGAAGAAAACATTTAACACAAGGAAGAGGAAAGATATATATAAAAGAGCTAAAAAGAAACAAGCCACTGTGATAAAAAATCCCTTGGTGAACTGCTCTCCTATTGACCATAGTCTGAGCGCTAACTACTTTCACCATTTTTTATTATACTTCCTTCTCAGCCTATTAAATCTCTCTCTGCCATTTGACCTGTCGAAGTCTTGCATTCATTATTCCTGCCTTCCACCACAGAGTCATCCTGCTTATCCTCTCTNNNCGGGATTGGCCTAGGGAATTTTAGTGGGGTTTTTAAGGGTAATTTTAACGACTAGGCCTTTACAAATATTTTCTTTTAATCTGGTTTTAATATTGATATTTGTTGTAATGTTGTTTTATAAGGCTGTCAGCCGCCCTGAGTCCGGTGAGGAGAAGGGCGGGATACAAATCAAATAAATAAATAAATAAATAAATAAAATAACGTGGAATCTGAGCACATTAAACAAGCAGAAAACAAAAATAAAAACACACTGAACAAGGGGCCCGTTGGTCTCACCTCAGACCTTGGGAGTACAAACAGGTCTTCAAGTCTTTATGGAACATCAGTGGGATAGAAGTCACACCATTTCAGGGGGGAATCTCATTCCAGAGGGCAAGTGGCACAACAGCAGCTATTCCTGACACAGGAAGTCTTTCTTCAATGCCATAAATATCTTCAAGTGGTTCAATACCTCTAGCCGCAAACAAAATATTTAAGTTAGGATATGCTTGTAATATGTTGTTTTTCATAGATTTCTTTTTTTCTTCTTTTTGCTCCTTAGGTCAAGAAAGTTTTCAAGTATTAAAAAGTAGCAAGTTTTATATAGCAGGAAGGGTAGAGTAGTCAGAAGATCCAAGCCAGACCTCTTTCATTAATAATAGCAGGTTCTCAACCCTTTCTCCAATCTCCAGCAAAAAAGGGGAATGTATGTATGTATAGACAGACAGACAGATAATAGACAGACATGCAGACAGATAACCTGCAGAGAAGGCCAGGCCTGCAAGTAAATACAAAACAGGTTTTCCTCACATCCATCTAATTACAATCTCAGTCTTGTCTCCTTTTTAATCTTTAATAAGATTAGTGTTATGAGTGAGTCTCTATCTCACAGTGGCTTTTTATACTGTGGAGTCCTTGGTGCTTGGTTGTTTGCTTACAGATGTTTCATTACCTAACTAGGTAACTTCATCAGTGCAAGTGAGTATGGAGTTTGCTTCTTGTTTATATACAACAGCTTGCTCTGACAGTTTTGGAGAGGTGTGGTTTTCTCCTAGATGGTTACTTGATTCGTACATTGTTTTAGTTTTTAATACTAATTTTGCACATATACATCAGGATTCAGTTTCTGTATTTTATTCTTTTTAGCACATCCTTTTCCAATGAACTGAAGAAAGACTCTTCTGTTTTAAATGTTGGTAAACCTCAAGGAAAGTATGGACCAGTGCCATCACCTCAGCCAAAATTCCTCACCCAGCATCCCCTACACGAGCAGGGAAACAGTAGAGATTGGTCTCAGGATGTACAGAATCACACAGCCAATGGCATAATAGCACAGAATCAGTGGGACTGCCAAGACAAGGGGTCTGCCTACCGTGCCTGCAGAAACATTCAAAATGACTGTGATGCAGTTGATAGCAGTTTGGTAAATGGGGAAAGAGGGAACACTAGTACGGACTCATTGCCAACCACAGCAGCTTGCAAGGGGCAGAAGATCAAGAGCTATCACTGGGCTTCAAGTGCAAATTCATTTCCATCTGTAAAAGAAGCTGGAGAGATGATTGCCAATAAGGAAGAGAAGCGGGTTGAGCAAGGCAGTCAGCGAGACTCTAACACAGAGATAAAGGTAAGCAGTCTGGATTAGACAAAAAAAGTGATTTTCACATTAATACGATAACAGTGTTTTTGTAAAGGAGCTTCTGATCATCACAACCATTTTGGTTCCACATATTCTTAGATTTGTAGAAATTTGATACGACTTTTTATTAGATTGCATTGGAGAGGCTTTTGAAATGAAGAGCCTTTCCTTTACAGAGAGTTCTTTTTTCACCAACCGCTTGTTCAAAGTTCGAAGTTGCCGCGGTGCTGAAGAGAGAGACTTACAACTGGTTTTTGAAGTGGCATCCCAGAGTCACATGATTCTGATTTGAGCCCTTTGACAATTTGGCACACATTTATGACAGCCACAGCCTCCCAGTCACCTGACCGCCTTTTATTTTATTTTATATTTTATTATTTATTTTATTTTATTATTTATTTTATTTTATTATTTATTTTATTTTATTATTTATTTTATTTTATTATTTAT
Organism: Protobothrops mucrosquamatus; assembly: GCF_001527695.2. NCBI lineage: Eukaryota > Metazoa > Chordata > Lepidosauria > Squamata > Viperidae > Protobothrops > Protobothrops mucrosquamatus. Next base: position 649,706 of record NW_015386697.1, read on the forward strand.
TTTATTTTATTATTTATTTTATTTTATTATTTATTTTATTTTATTTTATTATTTATTTTATTTTATTTTATTTTATTATTTATTTTATTTTATTATTTTTTATGTTTTTATCTTTGTACAGTTTTAATTTTTTATGATTGTAAGAGTTACCCTGAGGTAAGACAGGCGGCCAATACATTTTATAAAAAAATAATAAAATAAAATAATAAAATTAAATTAAATAAAATAAAAAATTGTGACCTTCACAGTCAGCTCCTGACAAGAAAAAGTCAGTGGGGAAACCACCAGGAGGTTGCAAGTTATGGTCACGTGATGTTGTGTTTAACAACCCATGGTGATTTGCTTAATGACTGCAGCTGGAACTGTTGTAAGTCACATGATATTTCACTTAGGGACCATGTTGCTTAGCAACAGAGTTGTCATTCCCAAGTGCAGTCAGTAAGTGAGCGCTATCTACATTTCATGGTGTGAGTCTAGGTATTTCCAGAATGTAGCGCTACTCCTGGATCATCACTGCATCTTTGTATTGACATCTTCTTGGGACACTCAATTTTCAATTTTTCAAGATACTGACCTCTGCCACCTTTGAAGCAGGCAGCATCCCGAATTGGCTGAGGCTCTCCCCAGTGCCTGCATCTCCATTGATCTCCTTTTCTTTTCTTGTGAATAGACACAAGAAATTCACACAGGCAAATCAAACCCAGGATGCAGTGCTTGTTGGCCAGAGGCAATTATTGCCTTCTGTTGTAGGTGAGCTGGAGGGAGCAAGTGTCATCTCTGGCTCCACAGTGGCTGCAGTCAATAAAATTGTGGGCTTTTGTGAGAATGGCTCTGAGGGTTTGGGGACAGGTGATAGCTGTGTGAAATTGCCATTTGTTTCTGTGTTTGTGAAGGAGTATACTTTCTGTTCAACAGGGCAAGCACTCTGGGGTAAGTGCCCTTCCTGTGAAACTGGGAGAAACGATACACTTGGTATCACCATTAATCTAGATATTAAAGCAGCTGCTAAGGAGTAATCCTGGGGGAGTTTGTTATGAAGTCCCCTTCTCAATTGGAGACGGCATTCTTGCTCAATTTAAACATACACACACACACACTCCGATTTCTCTAAAAAGCCAGAATGGCTCTTTTGTCTTTCTGAGGGTATTAATATTAATGCCTAATGCTAAGTGCAAAGTAACACAGGAAGATGGACCAAATAAATGAATTATTATTTGATAATAATATTCAGGAAAAAGCAATTATTGGGTGCTGATAAACGATATACAAGAAAGTGGTGGTGGATATCTAGAGAAGGGGACGAAAGGTATCAGCTTAGTCTGATCTTCTCACCACCTGAATCCCTGAATTAATGTTTCAGCATACATCCTTTGATGGAAACTAATACATTAGTCCTCAACTTACAACAGTTCACTTAGTGATCATTTGAAATTAAAATGGCACTGAAAAAAGTGGCCTAACCATTTTTCACACTTATGACCGTTGCAGGATCCCCATGGTCACAGGATTTACATTCAGATGCTTGACAGCTGGTTCATATTTATGACGGTCGCAATGTCCCGTGGTCATGTGATCACCTTTTGTGATCTTTTGACAAGCAAAGTCAATGAGGAAGCCAGATTCACTTAACAACCGTGTTATAACAACTGCAGTGATTTACTTAACAAATGTGGAAGAAAAGGCATAAAATAGGACAAAACTCACTTAATAAATGTCTCATTCAGCAATATAAATTTTGGGTTCACTTGTGGTCGTAAGTCAAGGACTACCTGTATATGTCCTGTGAGAGATGTTTTTTGACAATTCATTCCATGGTTCGGCTGTAATGGCAGGTATATTTAGGCTAGAAATAAGCTCTTCGTGTGGGAATGAACACAACTTGGAAAAATAGCTTCATCAAGGTTGCTATAAAGTAGAAAAGACATGTAAGGAGAAGTCAGAAAATTGAGGAAAAAAACTCAACCCCATAAAAATGGTGCATTCTGTAATACAACAAACAAAGCGAAGAATTCATGAATGCATTTATTCCACCCCAATTTCAACTGTAATTTAGTAGCAATTGGCTATGGTTTGTCTTCATGGAATTTAGAATTAGAGTTGGGCCCCAGTTTTAATCCTAGCCAGCATTCTTGAGTACATTCCTATTTGCATGCAGTTCAAATACAGTTTTCAATTTGTACTGTAAAGATCAAGTTGGTCTCACAGTGGGGGAAGATCTGCTTTGAAAAGAATATGGACATATAATACTTCGGTCTTGCATGTCTTGTCCAGTGTGACCAATACCAGCTATTTGTTTCATGTAATGGCATTATAACACAAAATGTGTACTGGCCTAGACAAAGTTGCTTAAGGGAATTAGATTGCATTCGAAACAAAGATTTTCTTTGGTGGCATAATTTGGCCATTCTTGTGCAAAGACTTTCAGATGGAAAAGAAGATATAATAGAATAATGGATACAGGAGTTGATTGTTTGCTTATTTCATGTTTCATTACACATTCCCAGCCAGCTTCTGACAAGCAAAGTCAATGGAGGAAGCTGGATTTGCTTAATGATCATATGATTCATTTAACAACTTCAATGATTTGCTTAACAACCATAAAAAAGCTTGTAAAATTGGACACAACTCACTTAACAACAGCATTGCTGGAAATTCTGGTCCCAGTTGTGGTCATAAATTGAGGACTATGTGTATATGTTTTTTATATAAATTACTGTTGGCCAGTGACTGCAAAGCTGGCTCAGATGCTGGCAAAAGATGGTGACTCCAGATATGATCAGAACAACCATCATATCTCTGTACATATAAGATCTTATTGACAAGACCTAAGGATATCACTTCACATATTACAATTTGAAATTATATATTTAAGAAAAAAGTTGCAACAGCCAAAACCATCTTGGAAAGTAAAAAAGTGGATAAAGCTTTCATGCAGTGATGTTAGATGTTACGTATGCTACAATATTAGGATTAAACACAGATAAAGTGGCCACAGTTGTTAGTAATGCCTCTGTAATGTGAGTTTATCTGAAGTGGAAAAACAAGCAAGCAAAATAGTAAGCTTTTGTTGAATAAATTGATACCGTTAGTTAGTGCTTCTGATGTTAATATTGGCCAAAAAAATCCTAGGCCACATTAAAAAGCATTTATGCTTACTTTTGTTTTAACACAATAAGATAGGCCTTGGACTGTTTGTGTACCATTCTGGTTTTTCATATAGTTTCCTGTGCTCAATTGAGTTCAGTTCTGAAAAAAATCATTGCTTGATGAACATAGTAACTGATTGCAAAAGAAATGGTAGAAAGTACATGTTTAAAGCTTTCTTCTAAAAATAAAATCACATGTATTTCCAGGAAACAAATGAAGAGAAATGTTACAAAATTGTCAATGAGCTTTTGCACACTGAAAGAGCTTATGTGAGTAGACTTGCTCTCTTGGATCAGGTAAGCATTTTTTCTACCTCCTTATTTTTGTGTGTGAAGAAATGTTTTAATTTAATTTAATGTATAACAAGAAACACTTTTGCTTGAGTCACATGCAGTGCTAATTCATAATATGGTGAAAAACCTGGGCTTAGAGTTATGTATGAAATAAGACATGTACAGGAAGGCTTTTTTTATCTGAATCTGTTTTGAAATTAGCTTGGATTAAAACTAAAGAATATTACGTTTGTTTCCTCAAATGTTCCCCAAACATCTGCATATCACTCTTGGAAATATGCTGTCATTTCATTCTTCCACCACATCTTCATAAATGCGTTATCTCTTCCCCACATCTTCTACCAGTGTTTTTCCTTTATGTGGATTATTACATTATTATCAGTAGATTTTGAAGATCAGCACTCAACTCCAGAGTCAGTAATATAGAACTGCAGGCATTGTATCAAAACCTGCCTCACCAATGGAATTTGCAGGTCTCCTAATTTAAATAATAATTCATTTTTACTGGAATCTGATGAAATGGCCAAATCATGAGGTATCGAAATTACTGCCAAGATATTGGACAATATATAATGATTTCCCAAGATGTTGGTCATGCATATTTGTAAATTTATACAAGCATATATCCTCAATGGGAATTAGTGTTTTAGATTACATCTTCCTGTGCCATTCTTTCTCTATTGGAAAGAGAAGAGTTGTCTAAGTGAGCACACTATTATCAAGAATATTTCCTCCAGTGTCCCATTTTCTCTCTCTCAGCAATGGGGTCCATTTTCTCCCTTTGGCAAACACCACCCTGTGGCTAGTTGGTCACTCCTAATAACCATGAGACCAATTTAATTTTGCAATTAAGAAAGGGAAAATTCACATTCATTTCCCACTTGAAATGATGACTAACTACAAAATAATTAGGAATTACTCATATCCCATCAGAATAAAGTTCCATTTAAATTCCACAGTCCAAAAATTTTTAAATGTCACACAGCCCACGAGCTTTGGTTTTGCTCTCCTGTTTCAGTAGCCTGTTCTTTTTGTTTACAATAAAACATTTTTCTCCCCAATATTATATCCGAACATTTTTCATCATGGGGTGTCCTGTCTTTTGGATTGCTTCTCACCTTCACTCTTTACATAATTATTTCCCCCCTTTTTGGCTCCTTAGACTATAAATTGAGTTTTGAAGATACTCATTTTTTAAAACTTAGCCAGCTTCCTTTTGTGTTGATTTGGATTTTTCTCTCTGACTTGAAATGTAAGAAGCACTGCATAATTGCCAGTTTTGGAATAGAAATTAGATGTCTCTTGTTACCTTTAAATTTCTAGTGGTTTATTTAGACTACTATCTTCTTACTGTAGTTGTTGGCTGCATGAATTAATGCAATTCCTTTCAGCTTAGTAAGGAGCTGTTTTGCTGTGAAGTGATGTACAAGCCTGGGAGTGGGCAGCCAAAGAAACAGAACAAATCAATAACAAAATAATATGATTATAAAAGCAAGCAGGCACTTAATTAAAAGCCCTGGTGGTGCAGTGGTTAGAATGCAGTATTGCAGGCTAACTTTGCCCACAGCCAGTAGTTTGATCCTGAATGGCTCAATGTTGACCCAGATTTCCATCCTTCTGATGTCGGTAAAATGAGGACCAAGATTGTTGGGGGCAAAATATTGACATTTGTAAACCACTTAGAGAGTGCTGTAAACAATTATTGAGTGGTATATAAATCTAAGTGCTATTGCTACTGATAATTAAAAGAGTACCATATTAGAAATGTTTCAGTTGAGTATTTGGCTGGCAAATTCAGATTAGTGCCTGTCCTTCATTTGCATATTGGACCTGCCTTATGTTTTCATTAACATCTCATGGATAGTACAAGATTTCACTTTGTCCCTATGCTTCATGAGACACAGGCCGAATTCAGTTTTTGCTTCTCTGTAGTTAACAATCCATCTTTCTATCTATCCTTGTTTCAGGATGCCCATCAATCTTATCCCATATACCTCATCTATCATTATTCTTGCATTTCCCATTAAACGTTTTTGTCTTTTGCCTAATCCTTCATTCCCCAAGTCCTGTCCAAAACTTCTTTGACTGATATTCTCATTTCAAATTTCTGATGCCTTTGCTGATTTTCTCCAGCTATTCTTACTCACCTGTCTTTCTCTTTGATTGCTTCTTTGCTTCTTTTTAGCAAATCATAGTTTAATGAAGTCTTTTTCAAGCAGCACCCTGCAGAGGTGCTAGAATTGGGAGATCCTGTAAGTTAGTCCTTACATACCTGTTTTAACCTCTTTGAAATTGTTGAAGTGAAAAGGAGGTGACATGGACCCCTGAAGTTTGCTTGTGATTTTATATTTCCTAAACTAAGCCCTATATTTTGTCTTTTATAGAGAATGCTGTAAGTAAATGGTAGCTGCAAGCCACATTAAAAATATTGAGGCCTATGTAAGCTAGTTACTCTGTGTTGCTACATTTTGCCCTTTTAAAAAAGCTATAAATTTTATATTACATTTTCAAACATTCCAAAACATAATATTGAGCAGCTGTACGGCAACACCCAGTTGACTTTGGCTCATCTCAAAAACCTAATATTGGGTGGACCTGGCTATACTTGGATGGAAAACTACTAGCAAATCCTTAAGCTACAGGATAGACTGGGAAGTGTTTTTTTTTAAAAAAAAAAAAAATCCCAGAAGGTAGCAGTAGCAAATCATTTCTGTACTGATTCTAGGAAAACCAGATAGATGTGTCCATGAAGTCACCAGGAGTCTAAATGGACTACTAAAAAGGAAATTCTACATCACTAAAATCAGTTTCCTAATTGCAAATCTATTGGTTTATTAGATCCTAAATTTATAACTTTGACCTCATTCGTAGTGTTGGTAATAAAATGCACCCTCAAAGTTTTTGTAAAAATTGAAGTTAAGGCTGTATATTCACATGAAACCTAACTATGGTTTACATAAGAATGACTCTTGAGGTTGCACATTCCATTCCACCACCTTTCTCCTGGGTTAGACAGCTACAAAAATAACTTGAAACTTCCCCTGGCAGAAAAATTTGTTTGCATTCAAGTGTGCTTGGGATTTTAATTGATTAATGTTATTTCATGAATGAAGGCGAATATACATGTTCCAGGATAATGTTGTAGGACCCAATCGGGATTGGTCACTGGGACCAGAGCAGATAAGAACTGCTAGAGAGAAGTTCCCTGAGGATGGGCTTCAGCATGAGTCCGAAAGCTTGGAAGACTAAACCTCTGGTCCCAGTGACCAACCCAGATTGGATCCTGCAATATTATTTTTTTAAAACCAACTTTTTGAGAAGTGGAATTCATTTTATATCATAAAAAAGCTCCATCTTCATTATAGATTGATCTTGAAAAGCTAAGCAGAATTAACATTGAATGAGAGACTATAAGGGAACCCTAAAGTTAAAAATAACCCACCCCCAGAAAACATAAAAGAAGACAAACCTCTTTTGTAAGATTTTAATTATGTAGCTTCCAAATCCAGATAAAGCATGTTGCTCTTGTTTGCAGTTAGATTAACTTTTTTTAGCTAGCTATCAGCAAGACTAACTCAAGCCTTATGGTAGTCTGAAGGAAGTGATAAGGAGTCCTAAGGTATTTATTTCATCAGAATGTAGCCAGCTAATAAATCGTTATGCGTTCAGAATTGTGTAACATAATATGTCCAAGGGTCATGTAACAGTGAGATGGGCAGGTATATAAATCAAATAAAGAAATAAAGAGTAACTGAAGGTTGTTATATCAGTCTGTTTCTGTGTTCCATAAAAAATGGAATACGAAAAAGGATCGATGTGATTGCTCATCAGTGTAACATGGGGATGAATGTTTTGACTTAAATGAGCAGCGAATGTAAGGGAAGATGACTTTTGAAGGAAAGGAAGAAAAAAAAAGAAGCAGCACATAAATCAAAAATCTGCTGGCTCAGAAGATTGCATAGCTTTCCTAGAATAAAAACTGACATGTTTGAAGGTCATTTCACACTGTGGTGCTTTGGATTCACAGCAGAAAAAGGTTGTTTGGAGAGTACAGGGATGTGAATGTAGTATCCGTCAGCAACTTTTTTATGAAAGGATGCAGGTACTGGAAAAAAATGCACAGGGGTACAACATGGGTGCCCCCATTACTTCTGAAATCCATTTATGCTTTCGCACTGCACATCCTTGCTTTGTAAAGAAACCGCTATGAAGGGCAAAAATAAGTAGCCCTGTATTGATCCCTTAAAACAAACAGAGGCTATAACAACAGGAGATTGTTAAAAACATTATTATAGATTACCTGATATACTAATAAACACCAGAGATCTTTTATCTTGTGCTAATGTGAGGGGAGCAGGAATGCATTTATGCGTGACTCTGTCTTCCATTCTTTGCAGGTCTTTTATAGCAAACTAATGGATGAAGCTAACAGGGGATCATTTCCAGCTGAAGTCGTTAATAAAATATTTTCCAATATTTCATCCATAAATCAGTTCCATAGTCAATTCTTGCTACCTGATCTTGAGAAAAGGATGCAAGAATGGTAAGCATGGTTGCAAATTGTTGAACAACAGTATGAAAAATAACATGGACATCATCCTTCCGTAGGAGATTGTGGATTCCCTCCCCCCACACAAGAAGCATTTAACTTTGTGTAATTGAGATCCTTAAAGATTCTGTATGAAAAACCCTGGAAATAGAATATACCTTTGCCTTAAAACTAGTATCAAAAATATATGGATTGCCACAAGGCAATATTGGAGCGGACAAGATCAATCTGTATTTGTAGAATAAAAAAGATCAACTTCTACATCATGAACTGGATGTTTGTTTTAATATGTTAAGAGAAATATACTTGGTCAAGCTGTGAGTTGAATTTTCTTTTTTTAAAAAAAAAGACTTTTATTTTAGCACAGTGCTGCAGTGAACATTTTTTTTAAAAGGGAAGTCTTTATTTTAAGTAGATATTATGACATGGAGTTATATGCACCTTTATTTAACAGGTTTTTTTTTGTTTCTTTACTTATTTATCTTTTGTTTTCTGAACATCAGAAGAAAGGAGAAAAGAGAGTTCCAGGGATATTTTTTTTTGCAATATTTAATACTGATTTTAGGATAGGAAAGGATTTCTGATTGCAAAAGATCTACTATTATCTCAATGCCTTTTCAGTACCAACCAAATCTTAACTCCCCTCTCATTTTGTATTGTACAAGAAATTCTGAAATTTATTTCTGCTTTTTGACTAGCTTAAAGTTGTGTCTGGAATTAAGACAGATGTTAAGCTTATTTGTAGTTTTAAGATTCATAAGCCCAGATTTCTTTTTGTCTTGCTTCATAAAAAAAATATTTTTCAGAATCATACCTTTTCTGAGTTTGGATGTAGTTGTTAATTACAATCATCCACTAATTTTCTCCAGACCACATTTTAGGAAGAAAGGGATATATGGCAGCTCATGTTGCCAAACCTTCTTAACATGTGGGGTGAGAAACATGGGGCCCACAATCCGTATATACCCCTCTAAATTCAACTGTCAAAGTTCAGTAGCAAAAAAAGTTAATTATTTTCAGCAGCAAGATTTTTGTTAATTTTTAAAATTAAAGATATATTAAATTGAACACACCCATTTTTGTTTTTTCACTTCTCCCCTTGGTCATGCAAATTTCTTTCAACTCAAAACCAGATCACATACTTCAGTCCTGTTCACTCTCTGATCCCATTGGGTGGAAAAACACAGAGGTGGGATTACTGTACAGATTGTCCTTGTGTAATCTTTCCTGTTGTAGAATATTAGTTACAACTTTGAGAATTGCTTGTGTCTCCCTTACAAATGATCAGTATGGAGGATAAAATCTTTCATAAAGTAGAGGCATTGGCTCCTGAACAATTAGAGGTTAGCGTTCTACTGTGGGAGTCTAATTAATTAATTGAAAAGATGAGTGCTTTTCGTGATAGGCCTTCACTAAAAGCACCTGTAACAAATTGTAATCGTCACATTTGAGAATATGAGTTTGAGTCTGAAAATCCTATGAAATATTCTTTTTTAAATTGTCACGCGCAAAGTACAGGTAGTCCTCAACTTACGATCTCAATTGAGTCCATTTGTTAAGTGAGTTTTGCCCCATTTTACGACTTTTCTCGCCACATTTATTAAGTGAATCATTACAGTTCTTAAATTAGTAACACAGTTGTTAAGTGAATCTGGTTTCCCCATTGACTTTGCCTGTCAGAAGTTTGTAAAAGGGGATCACATGATCCCGGGACACTGCAACCATCATAAATGTGAGTCAGTTGTCAAGCATCCAAATGTAAATCACGTGATCATGGGAATGCTGCTACAGTCATAAGTGTGAAAAATGGTCTTAAGTCACTTTTTTCAGTGCTGTTGTAACTTCGAATGGTCACTAAATGAACTGTTGTAATTCGAGTGCTACCTGTAGGTATTAAGGCAGGCAAACTAACCCAATGACAAAGAATTTACAGTACTAAAAGGCCCATGGTAACTATTACTTGACTTTTAACACAGTATTCATATGTTGCTGCCTTTTTTCCTCCTATTTAGGGACACCAATCCCAGGATCAGTGATATTCTGCAGAAACTGGCTCCTTTTCTCAAGATGTATGGAGAGTATGTGAAGAATTTTGACAATGCAATGGAGTTGGTAAAAACATGGACTGAGAGATCTCCTTGTTTCAAATCTATTATTCAAGATATTCAGGTAATATGTGTATGTATGTAGTATGAGTGAAAGAGACAATGATTTTATTACACACACACACACACACACACAAGACCATGTCAGCAGCATTTTATTTTGTTGCATGGTATATAGTGCCTTCTGGATACAATTTGAAAGTGCCTATAGTTATCTAATATTCTACCCATGAAATGATAAAACTTAAGTTGTCTAAAGTGTGGGTCATATATGGCTAATGAAAACTAGGAGATCTAAAATTCCACTGAATCCAAATTATTAAAGCTGAGGACTACCTGTCTTGTACAAGATGTATATTAACAGTTTTCATTCTTTTTTTTTCTAGAAACAGAAAGTTTGTGGAAATCTGACTTTGCAGCATCACATGCTAGAACCTGTACAACGAATTCCAAGATATGAGATGCTGTTGAAGGATTATTTGAGAAAATTGCCTGCAGATTCTCTCGATTGGAAAGATGCTGAAAGTAATGTTTGTGTGCATTCTGCATGAAGCGAAAGAGGAACTATTTTACAGTTCGCTATTTTCCTTTGGTTGTCGGGATGAAAAAAAAAATCTTATTTTCTCTTGCATTTCAGTTGTATACTGGAATGCAGGAGGAAATAAGTATATCAGCATATCAGTATGCATTCTCTTACTGACATGCTATATTCAGTTTTAATTTCTGATGGTTTTTGCTACTGTCATAAATTAGTTATAATTTTAAAGGTATTCTTTTTAAATTATAGTTTTAAAAAAGGAGTTTCCATTTTTTTCCAAATTATTTCATTCCATGAATGCTCATAATAGTTTTGTGCAAATGTTTAAATAAGAGATTGGTTTGTTAATTCAAACCACAGAAAGATATATGTTATGATTATTTTTTTCCCAAAGATCTATTTCCTTGATTAAATTAATGGACTCTGTTTTTTTCTGAAATTTGAATAAGGAGGTTAAGATTAGTTTTCCTTCAGCATAGTGGCAGTCCTGTCATATCCTTGCCTTTAATTGACTTCCGCAGATTTCATTTGGTGTCAAAAGGACAAGCATAGCAGTCATTTTCATACATATTCCAGTTTGAAGTGACTGAGCTGGCAGTGACAATTTGAATTAATAGCTGGATTTGCATTTTACATAGCGGAAAAATTATTCTGCCAAGGACTTGTTTTATGCTTCATTTCAGCAAAAGATGCATTATCATGACCATTTAATACTCAAGTTTAACATACCTATGTTGGCTGCAGGAAGTCTCTGTTGCTCTGAGGATATATGTGTGTGTGTGTGTATATATGCAGGTCTTGGCGGGAAAAGACCCGAATACGCCAAGACCTGCATACCTGTACCGGTGAAAATCTAAGAAAACAAATATGTATGTATATGTATGTATGTGTATGTATATGTATATGTATGTATATGTATATATATATTATGTATGTATGTGTGTGTATGTATGTGTGTGTATATATATATATATACAGTATATGCCTTGAAAGCTTGCTATGCTAGAGAGTATATGGCTACTTAATTTAGTTTGTCAGCTCTTTTTTTTTTTTTTAAAGGGTATATGCAAGTTAACTTTTAAAATATTAAGGATAAAAAATAATCTTTTTTATTTTCCATTTCTTCCCTAGAATCCTTGGAAATTATATCCACAGCTGCAAGTCACTCTAATAGTGCCATTCGGAAAATGGTGAGTAACTTATTTGGCATTTTCTATTTGCAGAATCTGCATTTTAGTTATTATTATAGGCAGTCTTCAACTTACAACCACAATTGAGCCCAAAATTTCCATTGCTAAGCAAGACAGTTGTTAAGTGAGTTTTGCTCCATTTTACGATCTATCTTGCTGCAGTTGTTAAGTGAACCACTTCACTTGTTAAATTAGTAACACCGTTACTGTTGTTAAGTGAATCTGGCTTTCCCATTGACTTTGCTTGTCAGAAAATTGCCCAGCGTCTGAATTTTTATCATGTGCCCATGGGGGTGCTGCAACTGTTGTATGTGTGAAACAGTCATAAGCAGTGCTTTTTTTGTAAAAAAAAAAAAAAAAAAAAAAAGTGCCCGAACTCACACACGTCATACAACCCGCCTTGCCTACCCGACAAGATTTACCTTTGTAGTTGAAAAAAAACCCCTTCAATTTTTAGTGTATCTAATAGACTAGGATTTTGTTCAAGGTAAGTTAATACTATTAATGTTACCATGCACTGTGTGGCTTTAAATTTCAAGAAGGCATTTTATTAATCTTTTGGGACATTTACCACTGGCATACCCATTTAGTTTAATGAGTGGAAATGTCAGCTTTCTATGTGGAATGAAATTGGCCCAATAAAACAAAATTTGGTTGCTTGTAAAAGATTGAATTATTTTTAAGAAGTTGTCAAACAAGCTTGAAAAATTTACATTTGGAGTTTAATATGGATATTGACTTGAAACAAATTAAAGTTGAAACTTTGTCAGTGAACAGATTACTTTTAATTTACCTTCAGTTAAACCCAATTTAATAAATAGATCTGATTAAACCTCATACTGTAGGTCTACCTTTACATCTGACCAATACATAATTAATATATATTATTATTATTAATAATAATACCTCCAAATCACAAGACATTGGCTTTATTCTTATTCTTCCCCTCTGCAGTTTGAATATAAAGTATAAAAGACTAAAAAGAGATTTTCGTAGACATCCCAGCCTTTGAACTGGGAACCAAAACAGCAAAGTTTTGCTGTTGGGCAAACTTCCATGTCAGCCGCTTTCTTTCCTCTCGCTTTGCCTCTTTTTAACCTCACACCCCACCTTCTGTAAGGGAATGCAAAAGACTCACTCACCCTCTCATGAAAGATGGCCTCCACGTTTATGTGTCTCCCACTGTCACTATCGGCTTCCACACCACGTGGTCCGACCCAGCCAATCAAGCCATGCTCTGGCTGTTGTGCTCTGGTGCCTCATGGCTCCCCCTAGAGGAGGCAGACAGCACTGGAGGGGACCCCGCTCTCACCGTACCGCCAGCAGGGCATTTACAAAAACAAACGAGGATAGGAAGGGAAACAATAGGAAAAGAACGCAACTCTGGAAAATCCATCGAAAAAAGGTGCCGGAACTCTGTTCCAGTGTGTTCTATGACAAAAAAAGCCCTGCATTCTATGACAAAAAAAGTCTCTTTTTTCAATGCCATTGTAACTTCAAATGGTCATTAAACAAATGATTGTAAGCGAGGATTACCTGTATTTAAGTCTTATGGATAACTATCAATTTTATGGATGCCTAAGTGAGAAGTACTATTTTTATTAAAATATTACATTCATTTTCCCAAAAGTTCCTACACTATCCAGAAGGGCAATTAAAGCAGTTGCCATTTATTTTGGCAAGTACACCCGCTCCTGGTTTTGTCATAGATGATTTCCCCCAAAGGAACTGCATCTTTGCACAATTCTTAGAGCACTTTTCTTGTTTTTGTACATGACCCATATTTTGGCTTTTCCAGTCTTGAGGAAACGAGATGTTCTTTGAGAAAAAAGAACTGCTATATGTGAACTGTGCAATATACCTGATGAAACATCTTTTTTATGTGTTACCTTTATAGAATATGTTTGTGAGTTTCTAAATCTATCTATATAAATCATATAAATCTTTAAAGTAAATAGCTGTACCCGGCCACGCGTTGCTGTGGCTCAGTCTGGTTAAATGGAAAAGAAAGAAAAGAGAAAGCACACATTTGTGTTGTTTTTACGTCCAACAGATGGCGCTGTTTTTCAAAAAAAAGCATGTTTTTACCTGTCACAGGTGTGACATCTATATAATATAGGTATATAAAAACACGTGCGTATTCGAATGCAACGTTGTGTCAAAATTTCAAAGCAATCGGTGAAGAACTTTCGGAGATTTAAGATTTTGAACAAATGAACATTTACATTTTTATTTATATAGAAGATAAATGAACTCTCTCTTTGTTTCATCCTCTTCGTAACCCATGAGGTTATTGATGTAGAAGAAGAGTGGGCAGAGCTGGAGGGTGGAGTTAAACATGTCATCAGCTTAGAGTCCTTACATTGCCACAAACAATCCAAGTCCATCCCCTCTTGAATTCCATTGATCCTTATCTGATGCCAATTTAATATTGAACTTTAGATGAATAGATTCTTGTGTATAGGCTTAAATAAGTTTTTTTTGTGCTGTAATTTAATGAATGGTCCTGATCATTAATCTAGAACAGAACAGAACAGAATAGAATAGAGCTGGAAGGGACCTTGGAGACCTTCTAGTCCAGCCCCCCTGCTCAAGCAGGAGAACCTATACCATCTCAGACAAGTGACTGTCTAGTCTCTTCTTAAAAATCTCCAGTGATGGAGCGCCCATGATTTCTGGGGGTAAGCTGTTCCACTGGTTAATTGTCCTAGCAATTCTGGAACTTCTGTTAAACACCATATAGAATTATCCTGAGATAGATCTCACCCAAGCTTCAGGAGAAATTTGAGTACACACTAGTATTTTTTTTCCTTTTCAGTGAATGAACATAATACCTCAATATTTTACTGCTATTTTTAAAATGTATGTATTGACTAACCAATGGAACTCTCTTACCAGGAAGGTCATTTAATTGTGACACTGTCCAGGGTCAACTATTTTGCTACAGAAATGTTTTATATATAAAAAAACAAGTCTGTAATTTAATTTTTAAAACCAATGCTTTCTGTCTTTTGCAATTTTCATAAAAAAAGTTGCAAGCAGCTCGCATCAATGTTGCTCATTTGTTTTATTTTGATGAAAAAGGAAAATTTGAAGAAGTTACTAGAAGTGTATGAAATGTTAGGGGAAGAAGAAGATATTGTCAACCCGTCAAATGAACTGATAAAAGAAGGGCAAATACTTAAGCTTGCTGCTCGCAACACATCAGCTCAAGAAAGATATCTCTTCTTAGTAAGTATTTTCCTCTGACTACCATTTTAAATGTCTTTAACAATGGATTTCTATGTTTGTGCAGGTGAAGGGGAAGTGCTATTTCAGTGCTGTGTTTTTTCCTACAAAGAAAGATTTCCAAATTGACTTTCTGTAGTTCTCTTTCTAGTACAGTGTTTCTAATTGTTCTTAACATAACTTGTGAAGCAGTGCTAAATATGAACATGCCTTCCTCCTAAACAGCCTTATAATTTACTTTAGAAAGGACCAGGAACCATGGTTAATTCTAACTAGAACTAATGTTGATGCAAATAAAGGGCTGAAACATAATTAAATGATAAGAGGCGCTTAATGTATACTGACAAAGGAAACTTCCCAGTTTGCAGGTGGAAGTTTACAAAAAAGCAATGTGGAGTGGGGAGAAGATGACAGGTGGTAATAAATTCAAATAAATAAATACTAGATTATAGATTAATAAAAGGATTCTTATGAAATTGTCCACCAGGCTACCTTCTCTTAATCGTATGTCCCCTATTTTTGAATGGATAAGTAATGAATGGTGTATTTAACTAGTACATCTTGGTGCTGTAGGAGGAAGAGTGGCAGAATCTGGGGGCAGAGTTAAAAGAGGAATCAGCCTAGAATCCCTACATAGCCACAAACAGACTAAGTCCAATCTCTCCCTTAAATTCCATGGACCCTTATCTAACTCAAAGCAGGTGCTACCTGTTAGTTGAGAAGATTCCTGTCCACAGGCATGTGAAGCAATAAATTAGTTTAATTGGACTTTCATGTGTGGACCCATGCCTGACATGTGCCCACTGAAAACACTTAAATGCCTTCTGTTAGTTTCAAAAGTATTTTTCTAACTATTTTTTTCTCTCTTTTGTGAAGAGGAAATTAAGTTTCTAAACTTGTATTACAGCCTTCTTCCTAAAAGTCATGTTTATATTTAAGGCCAGATTTAACTCAAAGTCAGTTAAGTTCTAGAAAAAGTTTGTGTAACACAGATGTGGCTAAAATCCTTAGAACAATCTTGACCATCCTTTTCTGTACTTAAAAGTATTCCCAGAAAATATTTCACACTCTCTACACTCAAAGTCAGCTTCCAGGCAAGCTGTACTTTTCAAAACCAAAGAACTTTTTTTTTAAAGTAAACATTAAACAAAATAAAAATGGCTTCACTACTTTAATCCTTTATGAAACATGTACTTATTTTGCACAATGGCAAATGTAACATTTCTCTCAGGTTGTACTATATTGTATATTGAAAGAGAACTATAATTGAGTGAATATCCTGGGAAGATTGTAGCAAAGTTAGTTATGCTAACCACTTATTAATATCTTTCTTATTTTTCTTTCACTAAGACACAACTTTCACATTGGAAAGTGAATGCTTTTTGTTCAATATAATCCATTTAATACAATTGTGGACACTAATGTCTTTTGGTATATTGTTGTTGTTTTTTTCCAGTTCAATAACATGTTGCTGTACTGTGTACCAAAATTCAGCTTAGTGGGATCTAAGTTTACAGTCCGGACAAGAGTAGGCATTGATGGTATGAAGATTGTAGAAACCCACAATGAAGAATATCCACACACTTTCCAAGTGTCTGGGAAAGAACGAACTTTAGAGTTGCAGGCCAGGTAAGAAGTGAGTTTAAGATTGTTGCATGAAGCATAGTCACATGAAAGTAAAAGTTTAGAGTCCTGGAGCAGAGATATTGAAAACTGGCATATATCTGACTTGCGTTTGGAAAGCAGTGGTTCTTTTCATTCTTCTTAGTGAAATTCAAAATGCGTGATGGGTTTTAGGACATCATGGGTTTTAGGTCAGCATTTTCAAACTTGGCAACTTTAAAATGTGTGGACTTCAACTCCCAGAATTCCTCAGCCAGCATGCTGGTAGCTTTCCCCAGCTGATTTTTTGTTGACTTTTGACCTTTCCCCTAATCCTGCCAGGTCAGTTAGATTCCTGTAGCCCTTGATTTAAAACCATTTGTTTAATGATCATTTGAAATTACAATAACTCTAAAAAAAGTGACTTATGACGGTTTTTCACACTTACAACTGTTGTAACATCCGCATGGTCACATGATCAAAATTTGGGCACTTGGGGTCATGTGATCACCATTTGTAACCTTCCCATTCAAGCAAAGTCAAAGGAGGAAGCTAAATTCGCTTGATGACTGTATAATTCACTTAATAACTGCAGCAATTCACTTAACAGTGGTTAAAATGGTCGTAAAATGGGGCAAAACTCATTTAACAACTGCCTTGCTTAACAACAGAATTTTTAGGTTTAATTGCGGTCATAAGTTGAGTAGAACCTGTATGGTTAGATGAATCTCCAATTCCAATGGAAATGTTGAGCAGAAGGCATCAAGTTGCTTGAAAATATATCTGGCCTGAAGAGATCCGAGAATAACCTATATTAAAATTACAAAAATGACTTGGAACATTTCACTATTGAAACCAAATAAGTCCTTCTGGTAGATTGAAGAAATATATTAGATGTACTTAACACTGTTAACTGAATTCTGTTTATATTAAGTACTGTGGAATAGTTAATAGTCATGTTTATTTATTTATAATTAGTGGATTGCAGGATGCTCTATGTCTCTGTGACATGAAGAGTTTCTTTAGGGTCCTTTCCACAGTACACAATCTCTTCTGTTTTTTTAATGAGCATAAATAAAAAGGCTAGATAAATGTTTGTAATACCAGCTACATCTTCCTTCTTATGTTATTGAGTACATGCCTCACACTGATAAACAGTAATCTTCATCCCCATAAAAATTGCATTAGTTTGCCCTAAGGATTTTCTTTACCAGAAGAATTTGTCTTTGTTTGATTCCACAAAGAGTGCAAATTGATGCTTGTGGTTATAAGGTGCATTTTGTTATAGAGATGATTGCTTCCTGTTGATCTCATAGAGCCATTACTGCAACCCCGTGAGAAACAGAACTTAATGTTTGATTAGATCAATTTATACAGTCTCTGTCTGTACCTCTAAGACTTAAATGCCTAGAGTATTATCTTATTAAACCTCCCATGTTCTAGCAGTTGACACAGATGATAAGATTTATTTTTATCATGCAGCTACACAGTCTGGAGTCATGGAACAGAACCATTGGTCTGTTTAGTATAGTTATTCTGATTCCATGAAAGTGAAAGCAAGTCACAGCCTTGGTTTCCTTCTTTGATGTTCTTAGGGAAAATATGATGTCCCGTAGGCATTCCTATAATCATAGGGTATCCCTTTGATTGTATGCTTATTTGAAGGCAAAACCATTATTTGGAAGTAGCAGGGTGCAATCTGGGTGCAACTCTTTAAAGCAGCGATCATGTGCAACTATTGCTCTGTTTGGATCCTTGCACATTCCGAACATCTTTTTGCTTTCAAATCTGCACAGCCCTAGCAAAAAATCCTTTATTTCTGCAAACTGAAAGCATCCGAGCACTAATTTTCAGGCAGTACTATATTATATTAAGTCACCTGTAGTGAAACTGTTAATGTATCACTACAGAAGATTTAGATAATATGAAAGCAATCGCTTGAGCCCAAGCTTGCCTATGCTTAGAGAGGGGACAGGAATGGAAAAGAAACTGCTAAGTGGCTTTTATGCAAATGACCTGCTGATGAGAACTATGGAACTTCTCTTCCAAATCTGCTTTTAGAAGTAATGTGAACAATGCACACTAGGCAGTGTACAAATTCATGAGATTAGGTTTAGTTGTAGAGTTCAATTTGGCAGGAAAATTTTATATATGTAGTGACAAAGTTCACTTCTCAGTACAATTCAGATCAATAGCTACAGCTTTAAATGACTTTATTTCTGGAAAGTGGAAGGAAAGATCAGAGATGGGAGAAATCCAGCCTTGAATTGACCAGAACAATTTGCTAAGTCTAAATGGAATTTGCATTCACACATGCAGAGTGTATTAGAGCAGGGGTCGCCAATCCCCAGTCCATGGATCGGTAATGGTCCCTGGTGTGCCAGAACCCGGGCCATGCAAACAAGTGAAGACCCATCTACGGGATGCCGGGAACACGTGAAACCACACCCTCTCTGGTCCATGGAAAAACCTCTCTCCACAGAACTGGTCCCTAGTTCACAAAAGGTTGGGGGACACTGCATTAGAGACATTATTCTGGTATACATACATGTGAAATATCATTCTGAGCTCATTTCAGATGTCATACTTCAGCAAAGGTTTAATTATGCACAGTTGAAAGGCATCAGTTTTTGAATCCAGGATTCCAGTTCTCTTTTTTCTTGCAATTAGATATTTTTGATGTTTTCGATAGGTACCTTTTTATATGCTTCAGCATGTGTATGCCTTGCCATGTAAAATGGCTTTAGCTTATTAACAATTTCTGAACATGCTTTTAACCATTATCTCCAACTGTGTTCTTTAGCTCTGAACAAGACAAAGAAGAATGGATAAAGGTAAATACACCTGACTTGTTATATCCAAATCTGCAATAAATGTGCTAAGATTGACGCTTTATATGCAACTAGGTAATATGGCTATTCCTCTGCTGCTGTTGTCATGATTCTTTTGAAATTAAACATCAAATGTTTGCTGAGTTAAAAAGTTAGTTACTGGAATCAAGCATATATCTATCTCAAGTATTCATTTTGGTCTGACATTTAATCGTTTACTCTTCTGTTATGTTAAATTTGATATTCTTTCTCCATTTCATTGATTCCAGACTCTTCAGAGTACTATAGATGCTTTTCAGCAAAGAAATGAAACATTCAGAAATGCAATTGCAAAAGAATATGATGACATGCCTATTGAAGTTTCTGTAAGTTGAGTGTAACTTTTGGATTGTGTATACTCCTGTCTGCTCATATTAATTCAAAAGTCCATGTCAGAAAAAAATGAAAATAAGTCATGAAACAGATTAGTTTGCCATTAGAATGACCTTTCAAGTCACGTAAACGCTCATATGGGCCTATTTTTATTCACTGTATTGTAATGTATCGATATGGATAGACCTGTACAGAGATGTCTGTTCAGGAGATGGTCTGATTTGCCAAAAGAAAGAGAAGAAGGGTGTGGATGGAAGCAGGAATAATAGAAGAGAGAAAAGATAATAGTGTGAGTCAAATTCAGCATGGCAAAGTGGTATCTGTCATCTACATGGCAAAGATATTTATATATCATTTCAATTTATGAGGCCGCACCAACTTCAGACTCACTTGAAGATTTATTGTATCTACCAAATTATTCTATGATGTAAAAGTCAAGACTGTGAGAACAGACAAGCATATATGGTGCGACAGTCTTCTGTAAACAGCCACAAATATGTTATAAATCTTTCATTCCAATTACTGTTCATTCATGATAAGAGTTATAAGAGTTTTGTTTTGTCTTTTAAAAACTCTGTGTGACTTCCTGCTCAACATTTCTCACTCCTTTTTCTATTGCACATTATTTTAAAAAAAAAACCTAAATCAATGGATTGTACATAATATTTGGAAAAGAAGCATTTCTTTAGAAAACAATGAAAGAGTTCCAGAGGGAGACATAAAAAAATGCAAGAGAGATACATACTGTGATAATCACAGTTTATTCTTTATTCAGTCAACAAACAAAACATAACTAACATTTAAATTTAGATTCCATTTCTAATTATCGTACAACATAGCTGTCTTTTTGGTTAATCCATTTGTTCTGATCTCTACAGAAATTCTCTTCATCCCTCTTTTTGCACATATAAAGAGTGCTGTGCTCATTTGAACATCTTTTCCTGGTTTAAGGTCTACTGTAGTTATGGGATTGAAGCCCAGCTGCCATGAAAGTTAGGATCCAAGTATCTATTTCTCTTTTCTTTTCCCACAATTGCTATTAGAACTTATTTATCTATGGCTATTTTAATCTTTGGCATTCCCTGCCTTTTCCTACATCACTGGATTTGGTTACTGCTGTCAAGGGAAAATGCAAAGCATCAAACTAATCTTGAATATCTTTCAATCCTAAATATGCAGCTGTTGTTTATGGTAGCATCCACACCTGTTATTTACTTTTAAGATTAGCCTGTCATTCCACTGGATTTTCAGACAGAAAGTTAATTACCTTTTCTTCTAGTAATGTTCCACAATTTATTTTTTTCCCCTCCTCTGAGACTGCTGAGCTCGGGAAGAGAGCCCCAAGATGGATCCGAGACAATGAAGTGACTATGTGTATGAAATGCAAAGAGCCATTTAATGCACTAACAAGGAGGAGACATCATTGCCGAGCTTGTGGGCATGTAAGCACAAAGCCACATCTGCTGGTTAACAGTTGCTGAAGCTGCCAAAAACTTGTTCAGAAACTCCATCTGGTGATTGCTTTTAAATGCTGTTTTGTTTCAGCTGACACTTGCTGTGGCAGGAAGTCAGAATCTGTGAACCACTTGTGAACCAAATCTGCGCCCTCTTATGGCCAATGCAGGAAAATTTTCTGTAAATGGTTCCTTTTGACATTTTATTAACTTAAAGCAGGGGTCTTCAAACTTGGCCCTTTTATGACTTGTGGACTTCAACTCCCAGAATTCCTCAGCCAGCGTGCCTGGCTGAGGAATTCTGGGAGTTGAAGTCCACAAGTCATAAAAGGGCCAAGTCTGAAGATCCCTGACTTAAAGTATTTTAATAAAATGTTTTATTAACTTGATAGTTAAAATAACCACAACTGATTTCATTTTACTTCCTTGCTGGTGTCCTCCGTCTGATCTCTATTCTGAACTGTCATAAGCTGTTTGATCCTCCAACTGATCATCTTCAGCTGGTTTCAAGTTATCTTTGGAAATTTTCTTTTTCAGAGTACCAATTTTAATCTCTAGTTGGAAGAATTTTATTTCTGTGATTTTTTTTTAATTGGATAATTCATAGATGTTAAATTATACATTCATATTTTTGTACATCACATTTACCGGTACATGTATTGACTGCCCAAGTCTAGTGATACTTTGGGGAACACAGAAACAAACTTTTGATTCCTGAATTAACCATGATACTGATGTTCATGATACGGAGAGCTGGTTAATTTACAGCTTTTTCTCAACTGAAAGTTAAGGTCAATATTATCCTTGTCTTCTTTTGCAGCTCTTTGATTATGTTTGTCTTTGAGAGGTGGTGCTAAATGCCTGAACAGTTCTGTTTTAGAACACTGGATGGAGTTCATGTTTGGTTGCTATCATTGTACAATAAATTAATAAATTAATCCTTTAGTAAAAATCTCACCGTGGCAAATGGTGTTTGGAGCTAATGTTTGGAAGCAAACTAATGTTCCAAAGTAACTCAGTTTTTCTTTTTCTTAAGGTGGTTTGCTGGAAATGTTCTGATTATAAAGCTCATCTTGAGTATGATGGCAATAAACTGAACAAAGTCTGTAAAGATTGCTACCACATTATAACAGGGTGCACTGATAGTGAAGAAAAGAAAAAAAGAGGAATCTTGGAGGTATGAAATTTAAAGAATGAAAGTATGTTGGGTTTTGTTTAATACTTATTTACATTGCTTTGTATCTTTGTTGCCTGCCCCCATTTTATGAACTTAAAATGTTTTAATAAAATGTTTTATTAACTTAAAAGTAATAAGACCACACTTACTGCATCCAGTTTTGATCACCATATTATAAAAAAGATGCAGAGACTCTGAAAAGAGCACAGAAAAAGGGGGTTGGAGGATGAAACATATGAAGAACAGTTGCAAGAATTGGGTATGTCTAGCCTAGTGAAAAGAAGAACTAGGGTTGACATGACAGCAGTGTTCCAATATTTGAGGGGCTGCCACAAAGATGGGGTCAGTCTATTTTCCAAAGCACTTTAAGGCAGGACAGGAAACAATGGATGGAAACTAATCAAGCAGAGAAGCAACCTAGAATTAAGGAGAAATTTCCTGACAGTGAGAACAATTAACCAGTGGGACAGCTTGCCTTCAAAAGAGGCTTTTAAGAAGAGATTGGACAGCCACATGTCTGAAATGGTATAGGGCCGTGGTGGCGAACCTATGGCACGCAGAGCCCTCTCTGTGGGCGCGCGCGCCATTGCCCCAGTCCTAGGCGTTCAGCTGGGTTTTATAAAACCTTTTTGCTTTAGGCCTCCGCCGCCATATGCAAAAAAAAAAAAGGATTCAATCAATCAATTTCAAATTCTTGTGGGAAAAAAAATCTCGCAAAGTTGGAATTGATTGATTGAATTTTTTAGTTCCACCCAGTCTGCCGTTACCACGGCAGCCACGCCTACCCAATGGGCCACGCCTGTCCAATTGGCCACACCCACCCGGCACCCGACGATACATAAGTGGGTTTTGGGTTTCAGTTTGGGCACTTGGTCTCTAAAAGGTTCGCCATCACTGGTATAGGGTCTCCTGCTTGAGCAGAGAGTTGGACTAGAAGACCTCCAAGGTCCCTTCCAACTCTGTTATTCTGTTAAAATGGCATTGATAATTCTCATAATTACTTAAAATTGCATGCAGTCAGGAAGCCATTCATGAGAACTAACTAGCCAAAGGCTAAATTTATGTTTGCATGCAGAAAATTGCATGTGACTCATCCATTGGGTGCCAAAAAACCATTTTAAAATATGCTGCCTCTGATGACATCCATGAAATCAGCCTAGCTAATTTGGTTGGTCATACTGGCTGTGCTGAGTTGCAAACTGTAGTTTAGCACTGTATGCAGAGATACAAAGTTTTCACCTCAACCATGAGTCTTCACATTTTGAAAATGATAGTGTTTCTTGGATTTCCATTGGACACAGTTTTGACTGCTAAAGGTAGAGAAGAGAAAAGGGAAAAGGAAAAGTGACAAAATTTAGCCGCGATGGGCAGACTTTACTAAAACAAATCCATCCTTCCAAAACTGCAAATAAGCTTATAAGTTGCAATTCAGTGGAAGTTTCCAGTGCTGCTGGTTCTATTAGCTATTTTTAAAAGCCCATTATTGCTTCTTTATTACATACATTATTTTGGCGCAACAAACCCACACCAACTGCTGTTTAGAGGCAAACATACTCAACCATAGTTTTTTACTTTGTGAAAAACTTGGCAATGCTACTTTCAAGAAGGACTTCAGAAGAAGCCAGAAGGAAGACAAAGCCTTTTGTTATAAGCTACTTTATGAGTTTCTTTTTTGATTTCTTCTAAAAGGCACTTTGAGTTAAATGAAGAAAATGCTCCCTGGAATTGATTGATAATTAAATATTTTGTAAAAGGTCAGCGATTCTTCCATTTTCATTCTATTGCCACAAGATTACATTGCTTCCATGTCACGTTTCTTTGATAAATAGTGAAATACCAAGCCACCAGCTGGGCTTAAGTCATTTTTGTGACTTTATTTGCTATGGCATACTCCATTTAATTCTCCAGGGAAAGATTGAAGGCAAACGAGGTCCAGGCAGAAGAAGAACATAGTGGCTTCAAAATCTAAGGGATTGGTTTGGACAAAACTCAGCAGCACTTTTTCGTGCGGCTGCTGATAAAAACAGGATCGCCAACATGATCGCCAACGTCCGATAATGGATATGGCACAAGAAGAAGAAGAAGAATTTGCTATGATTTTATTCCTTACCAATTATTGTCTGATGAATTATGAACAATTATTGTGATCTTTTTATAATTCTTTAACCACCTTCCCTTTTATCTCTACAGATTGAATCAGCAGAAGTGTCAGGGAATAGTGTGATATGTAGTTTTCTACAGTACTTGGAAAAATCGAAAACATGGCAAAAGGCTTGGTGTGTGATACCTAAACATGAAGCCCTTGTTTTATATATGTATGGCGCTCCACAGGTATGTATGTAAAAGGAATGGAAGCCAGACCATAGCAAAGCTCCTTCCTCTCCTTAGGGAACATGATATCATGCTTACTGTATCTTGCATTTACAATTCTGCAACTGTAATTCCTACTCTTTCTGAATTCCCCCACTGTATGTAAAAGAAGAGTTTACACAATAACAATCAGAATTGGCTATGACAACAGTGTATCTCTCCTCATCTTCTGTTAACAGAAGGTGATATGTGATACAAGTAGTTCTCGACTTACAGCTATTTGTTTAGTGACCGTTCAAATTTACAACAGCACTGAAAAAAGTGACTTATGACCATATTCCACACTTACAACCATTTCAGCATCCCCTTGGTTGTGTGATCAAAATTTGATTCATATTTATGACGGTTGCAGTGTCCTGGGGTCATGTGATCCTCTTTTGCAACCTTCTGACAAGGAAAGACAATGGGGAAGCCAAATTCACTTAACAACCGTGTTACTAATTCAACGACTGCATTGATTCACTTATGTGTGGCAAGAAAGGTCATAAAATGGGGTCAAGGCTCACTTAACAACTGTCTCACTTAGCAACAGAATTTTGGGCTGAATTGTGGTTGTAAGTCAAGGACTACCTGTAACAGGTCTGGGTTTTATAAATCTGGGGAGCATCTAATGGCAACAGTAGATTTTTTTTTAGATTTTTTTAGGACTTCTTAGCTGCTAACTTGTGGTCATCTGGATTTTTGCACTTCAGTGTGGTAGCCATAGGTGATGAAAGGGCAGGGAGGAAAGAGATCTGATCCCCTGATGACCTAGGAGGTGGTTTTCTCCAGTTTTGCATTTTTCTTCTTCCTGTGGTTGCACGTTTTATCTATAAAGTTTAATCTTATTAGGAATGAGAACTTTTTGTTCCCCTGTCACTGGTTTTCTCCTGTTGGAAATCTAATATCCTCTGTAGCACAACCTCTATAACAGGGGTCCCCAACCCCCGGTCCGTGGACCAGTACCGGGCCACGGCATGCCAGCAACTGGTCCGCACAAACAAGGAAAGCCCCATCCGCAGGATGTAGGCAGCACACAAAACCACACACCCTCTGATCCCTGCAAAAACCTCTCTTCACGGAACCGGTCCCTGGTGCCCAAAAGGCTGGGGACCTCTGCTCTATAATAAATTAAGAAGCTTCTTTTTGGTGACTCCTATCAAATGTTGCCTTTTTAAAGTGACTTCATTTCTGTTTACATAGGATGTCAAAGCCTTGGCTACTATTCCACTTTTGGGCTACACAGTAGATGACACCCCAAGAAGTGCTGACCTCCCTCACAGTTTCAAATTGACTCAGTCTAAGTCTGTGCACAGTTTTGCAGCAGATAATGAAGAGCTGAAACAGAAGTGGTTGAAAATCATCTATATGGCTGTTAAAGGTGAAACACCAGATTGCTGCAATGATTCACAAATCAGTTTGGAGGATCAGCATGAAAGCACTGCAAAACTGGAATCCACCAATGGTCTGTAAAGCTGTATTTCTCCCATTCATATTGGGGTTGACACTACTTCCTAAAACAAATTTGAAAATACGCCAGCCTTTCTGCCATGGTTCTTAGCACTTTATGTTGAAAAAGAACAAAAAAGTCCATATCGTTTTAGACAAATTGTCCTTATGTTTATGTTATGTCAATAAAATTAATGTACAGAAGCATTCCACATTTTCTTTTTATTCAATTAATGTCTTAGCCAAAAAGTCATCAATATTAACCTAATGCTGTTATTTCCAAGATTGTTATCATACAACATAATACTGTTGGGGATGATACAGCTTTTTCATAATGAAGTTGATCTCTTGGTAATTTTCTATGAATCATACATGTGTGTTTTTAGATATACCTCCACATTGCCAAATAGATGTGTAGTGAAATTTAAAGTTAGATTAGCTTTCTGCATTTAAATTCTCGCACTATTTACACTGATGTGTATATAAAAACTATACATTTTTGTTTGTGAACCAAACAATATTCAGAGTATCTAAACATTTCAAATGATCTATTTAAAAAGTTAATTCTTTCCTGTTAAAACTTTTTTATTGAACAATAAGAACATTATATACTGTTTGCAGGGTATGTTTTTACAGGAAAATGTACCATAATCGATTTTGATTTATCTTCATGATACTAAATTTATGCTTGCCTATGATTTTTAAAAATGAAGCATGCATCCTCTAGAATTTAAGCAAAAAATTCTACATTTAAGAGACAATTGGTGGCTTGTTTATATAGAATAATATTGGTATTTTTATACATTAATGCAGAACTGGAAAAAGTAGTAAAGGCATGTACTGGATGTATAGATTCTAGCCGTGGTTTGAAAAGCATAACTTCTCAGTTCTGTTACCTTTGGAAAGTGGTCCTACATTTCTAAAATTATAAATGCTTTAGTAATTATCAGCTTAATCTTAAACAATGTCTTGTGATATCTCTTTTCCCTTTATATTAGGATTTAATACAGAGATCTAAATATTATGAATCAGTTCAGACTTTGCACCAAATCATGATTAAAGAAAATTAAATATATGTTGAATTCATACATTACACTATGCCATAAAGTAGTTTGTTTGGCTTACGTGATGTGTAAAGCCAATTGTAAACCCTGATTTATGGCTTAAGATTATGTATGAACAGGGTTATTTACTCAATAAACTATGATTAAAACTAACCATATCTTAACAGTTACAGTCTTAGCATGATGCCCAAATGGAGAAATTTGTTTGCAGCTGACCAGCAAAGATTCAGTCAAATCATGCTTTGTGCAACAAAGGGTCTCACTTGACATTTTAAATTAACAAATCATAATTAAACCATTAGTCTTCATTCAAAGACTAGTGCATTGAAGAATTGCTGAATATACATCTTTATGTTTTATACCTGCATCAGTGGCATGGGTTCTAGCATAATTAACAACATATTATGTGATAAGATATTTGAACTGACCACTTATAACTCCTCATCAAACCATACACATGTTGCCGCAGTTAATGTCACTGCCTATGTGTCCCAAAACCATGAAAATGGGAAGCAGATTGATTAATATCCACCACACTTACTATGCATGGTCATGCATTTTGTAGCATAACAGAACATGATTTTAAAGTCGTGCAAAAAGTATACATTTCTGTAAAACTGGGAAATGTGTGTTTATACTTTCCTTTAAAAACTTTCTTAAAGAAGTACAATCTTATGCTGGAATTTCCCATTTCTTTTTGCAGTTTCCTGTAAGTGTGCTTTTTTCAGATCAACTGAATGTTGATCGACTGGTTGAGACAAGAATTGACTAACCAGCTTGTCTCCTGAGCCTGATATTTTGAGTTGAAAGAGAGTAAATGGCCCAAAGTCACCCAGCCAGCTTTCATGGCTAAGGCGGGACTAGAACTCACAGTTTTCTGGTTTCTAGCCTTGTGCCTTATATTCAGTAGACCAAACTGACTCTCACATCTTATGCTGTATCTTATACTTTTTGTTTGGGAGTTAGCTTTATTTAATTCAGTTGGAATTACTTTCTAAGTAAAGATGCATAGAATTGTACTGCTGATTAAGCTTTGCAATATTGAACTAATAATTAAGCTAATATATAATAATGTTATTATTATATGTTACTAATTGTTCAGAACATTTATCTTTCATTGCCAGAGTGGTATGCATGCAACAATCATAAGCCATTACTGTGGGGAGTTAAAACTACAGGTTAAACATCCACTGTCTAGCTGGAAAAAGACATAATTAGTTGAAATTTTCTACATTTTTAAATAAGTAATATTACATAGGAAAATTACGATCAAAATTTTTATATGAAGATGTGTTTCTACATTCCATTTAATTGTACGATCCCTTTTGCTAAGCATTTAGTGTGTAAGGTACCATAATAGCTATAACATAGGTGTGGAAAGCCATTCAGCATCTTCTCCAGCATCTTCAGATTACAACCAGTCAAATTTTGAAATCTGGTGGCCGAGATGCTGATTGGTAGCAATGCTGTTCCTTTCTCCCACATACATTTTTGGAAAAACAAAAGGCACAAAGTGGATACAAACTTTAAACTATTCTCTTTATCCTTTAACTTAAATCTAATTTGAGTCAAACACAACTTGTGGTGATCTTAAACTGTTGCTATCAAAACTGTAGATGATCATGTCTGTAAATTGCCATTTTTCAATTTTTCTTGAGGCTAATTTATAGCTTCTGTTTATTCCTTGGGGGGGTTTCCAAGTACTCTTAGCTTCTAAGGCCAGACAAGGTCAGCCAAATGCTTACTCCCTCTCCCTAAAAGTAGTCCAAAAATGTCTCCTTAGGGTCACGTTGTATCCTTGTAGATAGGATTTGCTCTAATAAGACGCTTGCTCTAATAAATAAAAACAGGGTTTCCTTTAATGTACGGTAGATTAAAGGTAAAATTAAATGTAGAATTAAAACACGTATCACAGGATTCTCCCACTGTCAGGGCCTATCTTTCTACGTGTGGTATATAATTAAACTATTTCACTGTTTGTTAAAATTAAATTTACTGATAAAGAATTAAAAGGAGACTAGTATAGGATTTGATGATCCTTGGTTTTACCATATGCCCAATACCAGAGCTGAGAGATTTTGCAGGTCTGGGACAATCACATAAAAGTTAGTTTTTTAGTGAAGCTAGTGGTTTATATTCAGTTTCTAGTTTGCATGGTTTAAATCAAACCTTAAGCAAATGACAGAAAGAAAATTACATTTCAACTCTCACAACTTCTGAGCTTTTGGGGATTGTCCAAAATTTTGAGTTCATCGTAATTTTCCTGTTGCCTCTGAATGGAATTGTCTACCTCTCATTAATTCAAATGTGCAAGGACATTCAGAACTTCACATCTTCTAAAGAATATTCATCAATATTAATGTTGCTTATTAAGATAAAATTGATTTCCCAACAGATAATATGTTGACCCAGTGTCTATGGGGATTCTCAATCATCCAGGTCATGGTTGCCCCAAAGGTAACTGGATTTTCTTGGTTTTTCCTTGAAAACGTCTTGCTTCTCATCCAAGAAGCATCTTCAGTTCTGGAGAATGGATGAGAAATGAAACATTTTCACAGAAAAACCAAGAAAGTCCAGTTGTCTTTTGAAAAGCACCTTTGGGACATGTTGACTCCAATATGCTTTTCTTCTGCAAAGAAAGTTTTTTTAATATATGACTTAACATTTACAGTTATTTGACAATGGGTTTTATACAGAGCAAAATGTTCACTTACGTATATAAATACTCTTTGTTGTAAAATAAAGAGTTAATCATCGGCAACCCTTTGCAATCTAGCTATGTATTCCTTCTTGCTTTGAAATATTTTCTTGATAGAAAATGTGTAAAACGCAAAGCAATTCTAACATGAGTTAAGTGCAAACGTTAAAAAGATCTCAATTACAAAGCTAGTGGCTCTCATTGTTTGAACTCAATCTGTTATTTGCATGTAGCAACTTCATTCTATATGTACTTATCTCAGAAAATCAACCTGGAGGGTGAACTTTGGGCTTCTAGTTATCGTTCAGGAAATAGTGTATCCTGCCTTTTGGGAATCATGTTTGAAAGCAGGCTTTCTTATATTATATTAAGATAAATAATCTTTTAGAATTCACATTGATCTCAGTTATGCAGCATACTACCTCATATGGGCTCCATTTGAACCCTTGAGGAGTGGATAAGGGAGAGATTTCCTTTAACCTCCCCCTCATAGATTAATAATAAAAAGCACATGATTAGCACTTAGGAGAGAGTAAAGACTGTGTAGGCTTCAAAAATGATGTAGAAGAAGTGCTTCAGAACTCAGATGGGACAGTGATGTCTTAATACTACTAAAAAAATACCCCAACTTTTTTCAAGCTTCTCATGAGCTTGAAAAAGATGTGCTGCTGCTTTAAGTGTCTCCTTAGCCTTAACCATGCTGGCTAGGGAATTCTGGGAGTTGAAGTCCACGTAACTTCAAGTTTCTAAAGTTGAGGTACACCTTAAGGCAGGTGTGTCAAACTGCCGGCCCATGGGCTGGTTGCATCATACAGAGGCCGTGCCCACCCCAGCTCCGGCAATGCAAAAAAAGTTGTGATACATAACAACACGTCACATGATGTGGCGAGTTTGACACCCATGCCTTAAGGAGAGGATTCCTTAAAGGAGCACCACCTTTTTTTAAAGTTCAGGGTGAATGCTGTAAAGTCAGTCTACTTTAATCAAAAGCTAAGAAATAGTGCATTTCTTCAAAATAATTTTCAAAGTGTGCATTGCCCTAATAGAGAGCACTTTCAGGATGTTGAGCCTCCTAAGCACACTCTCATAGAAAAAAGTTCGAAATACAGTAAATCAATGAGATGTTATAGTACTTGAATGTTATTACAATGTGATTGAAGTTGTTAGATTCTAATGTAAAGCACAACTAATGGTGATTTGAAATGAAGATGAGATAAACCTATAATCTAATTTTTGTAGTTTAATCTGACTCCAAAATCTTTTAAATTGTGTTTTTCCATCGGAAGTATTTGGAAAGATATGAAGAGAGATAATATTGATATTGATATTACAAACTAATTGTACAATCCCTTCCTTTTTCTTATCTGCTAAGTTAAATTTCTCCATTTCTATTTCATTCTGCGTAGTATTGCTTTCCCTGAAAATAATGTACATATGTAGGTAAGCATTTAGAAAATGATGATAATCCTGTGCTTTTTTTCTCAACAATCCCACAGGATAAGAATTATTTTACCCTAAGTAGATTTAAAGATATTGTATCCCTGGGGACAATTGGATTTTGTATTTATTTTTGTTGGACGTATTTTGTTCCTGAATAAGTTGCTATTTCTTCAGATGGAATCTGTGTTTGGTTTCTTCAGTTCATAGTAAGCTTGCAGCAGGACTTATGAATGCAGGGGTGGGTCTGTATGTGTATAAGCTAAGGCAGGGGTCTCCAAACTTGGCAACCTTAAGACTTGTGGAGTTGAAGTCCACAAGTCTTTAACGTTACTGAGTTTGGAGGCCCCTGAGCTAAGGGTTATCTTTTTGGGACCGATAAACCCCTGTGATTTTTCCTTGGCTTTAAGTAATATAATAGTCAGAATATCCTGTTTTTAAATTAAAGCGTGTGTTAACAGAAAAAACAATTTTCTCTGAAATTCAATAGTTAAACTATCCTGGCTTAAAAGCACACATATAACTTCCTTCTTTACAGTCTTTTCCAGATTAAAGCTCTTTTTAAATAGGATGGTAAAAAGTTTCAGTTCGTATTAATTGCCTGTAAAGTTTCTGTGAACTTGGTTTGGGTGCTTTTGCAGATTTGAGTTGGTGCTCTTTCTGTGAAATTCCCAAATCTTTCATTTTTATTTAATGATGTAAATTCTGATATGCCTGGTATTTAAATGGGTAATCATTATAATTCACTGTGCACCTTAATCAACAGCTGAAAGGGATATTTTTAATGTCCCTTCACTTTCAGTTGTTAAGCATTTCATTGACATGCTGCGAATTGCAATTGAAGACCTAGCAGAAATTCCTCTTAACCCAGGAACTGATATCTATCTTAATGGCAGGTCTGGATGCTGGAAGAAGGATTAGAAATAATTATAGTTAATGTCTGTAACACTGCTCAACAAGGCTAGTGAAGAAGGGAAGAGATCTTGTTCCCTGGAGTGACATTAATAGCCGAGTCTGGCTCCCAGTTTGCTAATTATTTAGCAAGAAAACTTATTTTTGCATAGGCCAATTGCAGAATTTAGCATGAATTCCTGACTGCTTTTATGTCAACTACTCTAATGTTTAATAAATAATTCTTGTTGCATAATGAAAGGAAGAAAGCCCAATATGAATTTATTTCAGTGAATGGATCCCATAGTAGAATGTAGTAGGTTACCAACAATTCTGAATATTTCTACTTTCAGCTTTTCCTATTCCCAGCTAATACAATATAAAGATTAAATGGAACATTTCTGGAATATTTTAGATTATCACAGCTAATTATAAAAAAGATGAATGTGCATGTGGTGTATGATGAAGCATGTTTCTGTAGTGCATTATGTAAACATTTTGCTCCCTGCATTCATAGAAATGTTTTTACTACCTGTTTATTATTGCTCAAGTACAAATGAATTGCAAGATATATTAATTTTCTCATTTCAATGTGAATCTACAGCTGGCTGTCAGATTGATTTGACGTAAGTTAAGATAAAAATGCAGGACATCATCTTGCCAAAATTAGGTAAATGACTATCAATGAGAAAGCCACTTTGGTTAAGTCAGCCTCACTGAAAAATAGCTTCTGTGTCACAAAAAAAAGGTATTTAAGCACAGGGATACCAAATGTAATTATCACTTTTAAAAGTAGCACTTCTGTTGTTCATATTCTTGGGTGTAAATAAATAAAATGGTCTGTAATGCAGTGCTTTTTTCGATAGCTTTAGCACTATTGACTTCTTTTTCTTGACCTTTAAACAAAGTTGTGATCTTAGTGGCACTGTGTTAGAAATTTTAATAATTATAGTTTTGATAGATTTGTAGTTTACCACATTGCATGCACTATTCCTTTTCCCATTCTGGAATAACTCCTTTTAGGACAAGTCTTGATTTATGCTAATATTAAAGAATTAATAATAATAAATCTTTATTGATTAGCCCTTGGGCCATATCAAAGTGCAAAGTTCCAGCAACAAATTATTACTAAAGTTTGATAAAAGCAATTTAAAATGAAATTTGATAAAATACAGTTTAAAATGGAATTAGAGTAAAATACGACTTAAAATGAAATTGGAGTAAAATACAGTCTAAAATGAAATTAAAATAGAGT
>NW_015386697.1:683434-700857 GCF_001527695.2 Protobothrops mucrosquamatus
ATCCCACATATGCAGATCTCAACCGAACCATTTTGTTTAAATACTGTGCTGCGTTAAATGTTATTTTCAAGTTCTGGCCGCACATAAGGTAAGTTGTTTTGATATGGGGATCCCAATGAGTCATTCGTTTGGTATATAGACCGAGGTACCTGTCTCTCACCCTCTTGTACAGGCAACAATCAAATAGTATGTGAGCCAGGTCTTCTACCTCTGCCACTCCACAAATGCAGAGACGCTCATTGTATGGTATATTAAAGAATTAAATAAACTGGAAAGTGAGTAACCAAAGCAAATAATTGGTTTGTCTATAGAACAGACTGCAGTTCTGTCTCAAAAAAAAAATACTCAAAAAAGTAGACTTTGTGAGCTCAATGTCCATTAATAAACTCAGACTAAATTTTGGAGTTTCCCAACTTCTGCAGTTCTTGGCACTCAAGAGGAGCTGGCAAGATCCCTTTGAATCCTGCTGGTCTTCTCTCAAGGACCAGCCTTCTGCAGCACAAATGGGTGACCTTATGGCTTCTCCTTATCCAGGAAAGTGCTGTTCACCTCGATGCAACCATTGTTCTACCTGGAAATGCCACAAGTGTCAAAAGGCAAAACCCAGTTATCCTAAAGGAATAGAGAAGAGAGATTGATTCACCGCATCTCTTTAAGCTATCTAGGATGAGAATTTAAAACAGACAATGTTCTCCAGTCTACCCATAATTTATTAAATTATAATGACCAGCTAGCTGTAAAAGTTGACGTTCTTCAGTCTCCCCCTACAAACGAGTCTGGAATGCCTGGTCTTTTTCCTCAAGGCTGCCCAGCAGCTTGGCTTCCCAGTTTGCAGCCCCTTTCTGAAAGAGCATCTTAGTTTTCCATAAGGAAAGGGAGCTTGTTTCAAGTCTAGTCCTCTTTCAAAGGTTGGGGGATGTAGGAGAAGGACTGGCAGAACCTGGGGTCGGAGTTAAAACAGGGATCATCCTAGAATCCCTATGTAGCCACAAGCAAACTATGCCCAACCTCCCCCCTTGATTTCCATTGACCCTTATCTAACTCCAAGCAGTTGCTGTTTGTTGAGAATATTCCTGTGCATAGGCATGAATAGCAACAAATCAGTTTAACTGGATCTTCATGTGTGGACCCGATCGTTTGCACTTGACAGGGGAGGCCTGAATAGAGAAATTTAGAAAGTATTTTCCAACTTTTGATTCTACCCTGTTATCAATTTTATATCTAGCACTGAGGTTTATATACACTTGGGCTTTGAGTTGGGCTGCAACTGTATTAAATACTAAACAGTTGGATATATTCCTTCTCTCTCCTCTCCCCCCCCCCCAGCAATTTAAGCTTATCAGGCACCAAATGTGAATATACTCCCTGATGATGAGGCTTACATCCAAGGATGGTGTTTTCCCTTCATGTCATCCCCAGTTAGATCCTTGTCAGATGAATTCATGTGATATGGATACAGTGCTAGGTCAAGCCTTCCATGCTTAAGAAAGAATTATTGTCACTGGCAAAGAAAGGATCTTATTTGCCAGGCTTTACAAAAGAAACACCAGAAATAAATTGTGTTAATTCTAGGACATGCCATTGTTTCACATTATGGTGAAAGCACCCACCTATTTAATAACTAAATAACACTTCCTCCTGGCCCATACATGCTTTTTTAAATCCTTAACTTGTATAGCATGCTCATGTATGTTAGATCTGGAAATTATCACGACAGTATGACTTATATATTGTTATGGTAGAAATGAATTTATATGTTTTTTATGGCCAGCATTGAGATTCATTCATACTTGAGCTTTAAATTGTTTGGCAATTGTATTAAATAATAAATAGCTGGATATAGGAGACAGGAAAACAATGCTCCCTCTGAAATCTGCTACTCAAATGAGTGCTTCAAATTGATTCATAAGAAATATTCTGGTATGTACTATTTTTGCCATCATTTGTAGTTCTGCCCCCAGTTAGCTTCCAGTGATAGAGTAGATGGTGTATCTCAGTCTAATGGGATATTTTGATTGAAAAGTGCTTGGATCTAGATTCTCACATCATTAAGCCATTGCTTGGTTGGTGGGAAGGTAACAACGTCCATGCGCCTCAGCATATTGTCATGCTGGCTACATGACCATGGGAAGGGTCTTCGGACAACATTGGCTCCCTCGGCTAAAAGATGAGCACTACCCCCTACAGTCAGAAATGACTGGACAGGGGAAATCTTTAAAACCTATGTTAACTAAACAGGCTCAGTTTTAATGTTGAGATGATGGAATCAAGGACTTAGATCAGGGGTGTCAAACTGCCGGCCCACGGGCCGGATGCATCATGGCATCCCCATTGCTGGCAATGGGAAAAAAAGTCGCGATACATCGCAACACATCACGTGACTTTGTGAGTTTGACACCCCTGATTTAGATAATTTGTACTGTTTCCCTACAGAAAAAAGTACAACAGAAATAGGTATAATCAGTTGTTTAAGCAGACATCATACCGTTCTTTTTCAAATATACTGGGGTATTTTTCCTGCCTCTGTATCTAAGAAAATAGTTATTTAGATCAATGTTTCTCAATTTTCGTCACTTTTAAGATGTGTGGACTTCAACTCCCAGAATTCCCTCAGCCAGTATTTCTGAATTCTGGGAGTTGAAGTCCACACATCTTAAAGTGTCTGAAGTTGACAAGCACTTAGGTTGTTAATGTGAACGAAGAGCCACCATTTGAGAACCAGAGAAGAATTCTAGATTTCATCTCTTCCATTTCATTTTATTTCTTGGTAATTTGACAAACTGGTGAGGAAGCAAACTCCTTTTCTTCTTCCAGACTGTATTATATGAACAGATCTTAACAGTATTATAATTTTATAATTATTTGGAGAAAGAGTGTTGGTTAGCTTTAAATGTTTTACAGACACTGTTTTTTGCAGCATATTGAAACATTAATCAGCAAGTCCCCATTGTACATATTTTCAGTGTCACTTTTGAAATTGGTTTGAAGAGCTTGCTTAATTTGTTCTGCTCCCATTATTAAAGAGTAGAGGTACAGTTTTTACTAGTTCATTGTTGAAGCAATTGCTTTTGAATTTGTAGAGGAAAAAACGTGCATATATGTTTTGTCGATATGGGATTTTATCAGATGCATACAGTATTTGTGGTAAATCAATAGGGAAGTAGATTTTCTCAA
This sequence comes from Protobothrops mucrosquamatus, assembly GCF_001527695.2. NCBI lineage: Eukaryota > Metazoa > Chordata > Lepidosauria > Squamata > Viperidae > Protobothrops > Protobothrops mucrosquamatus. The sequence goes on from NW_015386697.1 coordinate 686,609, forward strand.
AGTATCCAAGCAAAGACAGATTAATAGTAATTTGTAAGGGGGGGGGGGTTTAAGAGCTATAGCAAATCTAATTTACCTTCTCCAAAAAATGCTCAGAAGCCCATCTGTTTGGAAGTTCACTATACTGAGTGGCGATATAGATAGTCCTAGATTTACAACCATTCGTTTAACGGCTGTTTGAAGTCACAATAGCACTAAAAAAGCGACTTGTGATAGTTTTCCCATGATTGTTCCCCATGATCACATGGTCGAAATTTGGGCATTTGGTAACTGGCATGTCTTTGACAGTTGTATTGTCCTGGGATCATGTGTAACCTTCCCATCCAGCTTCCGACAAGCAAAGTAAGTGAGGGGAAGACAGATTCGCTTAACAACCTCACGATTCACTTAACAACTGTAGTGATTCGCTTACCGTAACTATGGCAAAAAGATCGTAAAATGAGATGCAACAACTGTCTTGCTTAGCAATGGAAATTTTGAACCCAACTGTGGTCGCAAGTCAAGGGCAACTTTTATTATAAGCAGAGAGGGCCTGGAGTGGGAGACTGGATGTGTATAAAAGTTATTAACTATCTTATTCCAAACTCACAGAGCCGTTCAGACTGTTGTAGACTTAAAGGTTGTGGTAATTATACTTTGAATGCTGCCTGAATAATAGCCAAATCAAGCTTAGGTGACAATATCACTATGGACAATGCTTTGGAATATACTTCTATTTATTCAAAGAATGATTTCTAGAAGGGCTTTTTCTTTACCACAAATAGATTCTAAAATATATGAAAAAAAGAAAAAGTAATATTTAAAATGGTGAATGTGGTTAGCTTTACCAGTTGATAATATGTACATGTATGTAAAATATTTGCAGATATTTGTATACATTTCTGTAATATATGTATATTTGGTTAATAATGGTGGGAGCTGGACTACTGTAAAATTATGCACTTTAATTTCTGTTGAAAATTTTAAAAAAATTTGTAATCCTGTAAAATAAAAGCAACAATTCATCAGTAATTGTTCTGCAAGTTTCATATTGAGGAGTTGGTTTATGGTATTTTTAAAAATAAGACTGGCCATATTAATGGTGGAAAAGAATCATGTGTAAACTGCAGGCAATGCTATAGTTTGTTTTCAAAAACAAGGTTTAATTTGGTCTGGGTAAAGACACAAAAATGTCTTATTTCTTAAAATATACTCTGCATAACAGCAGCATCAGTGTGGACTAATAATTATCATTATTGGACTATGACTGGGGAGGCCCAGTTACAAGATTAATCTCAGGAAAACCCACCTCATAAGAGTGGCTGTTGGGAAGACAAAAATGGATACGTTTATGTCGTACAATTTCAACCGAGATGCAAGAAGGTTTGACAATTATAAAATTACAAATCTGATCTCTGCCTTGCTGTTTTTTTCTTAACTGGGGCAATCTACAAACTTAGTAAAAAAAAAATAAACCAAAGATTTACTAGATAGGATTGAGGTTTTGCAATATCTACTTTAGAAACCAAGCTGTAAGTAGCAGAACATGCTATTAGGTCATTGTGTGAGAAATGGTAACACCCCGTTCCTCGCTTTCATACACTTTAGTATTCTCAAAATAATAACCTTATTTTCATAGGTTTGTCATGCATTACAGGATGACGGACCTCTGTTTGAAATCCAGGTAGACGCTTGACGTTTCTGTGAAGCTGCTTTATATGAACCTTCTCTTCCTCTTCATTCTCCAAATATCCCTTAGTCATAAATTGATTTTCAAAATCAGGAACGCTTCCCAGCCAACCTCTTGTTCATCTTCCTCCTTCCAGTTAAGTTCCTAGACTTCTAGTGCATTTATGACAGAGAGTATTTCCACACAGGGTGTGCTCAAAAGCAGTTCTGGGTTTAACCCCTCCTCCGTAGCTGAGCTGATGTTTGAATCAGTTTCAGAACAACACAATCAAATGGATTTTCTGGTTGTCTCTGGACACCAATTGAATTCTGACAAGATTGAGGACAGCGATTGTGACAATACTTTCCACCCTTCCTTCAGGTGGCAGTTTCAGCCTAGCATTAAGGGAAATAGAGAAATTAATAAGAGTTTGACCTCTTTTCTCCTCAGGAGAAAGCAGGCATCCAAAGTACTAGCTTTCTGGACTTTTAAATGTCTTGTGTAAGAGGTGAAGAAGGTTGGATTATTCCTATTATGATGTGGAAATGCTCCAGAATGAGTTCCAATTCTTGCAGCCTAAAAAGCATTAATTTTGTCTGGAAATTGCCATTTCGGTTACTGCTTCAAAGTACAACCATGTTCTTTCAAGGCATTCAGAAAATCCCCAGTTGCAAAGACAATGCCACTTTCACCACTCAATTCAGAACTTTAATACAAGAAGAATGGTTATGCAGCCAGGTACCTTCATCCATTGCAAACATTTGTTTTGGGATAAGTCAGCCCACAAATACATTTAAAGAAGAAAGAAGCCCCCCAGTGTTCAGAGCTGGCATTAGTGAAAAGGTTCAGCGGGCCTACTTCAAATTATTTTGAATGCATTTATTCAATGGGGTTGCTAATTTTCACTAGATAAGGAAGATCTTTATTATTCATAAGGGGCACAGCCCGTTATTTTGAATTATTTTTCACTTATTTGCCAAATCTTATGTATCCAGTTTAAAATTAGTATTACAATATTCAGTATAATCAAAAGCCTTGACTTCAAAAGTAACTTTGCTCCATTTTTTGGGTTTCTGGCGGCCATCTGGAGTTTCCACCACAAAATTTTTAATGGCCAACATTGGAAGTGTGACATCCCGGTAGATCATTTCCATTCCCCAAATCTGCAGGAACACAAATAAGACGGTTAGCCTCTCACCAGGTTAAGTAAATCACAATCATAGATTTCCACCTTTGGGGAAAATATCAGTGAACTATATGAAAATTCATCTGCCAGTGTTTGTGCTGCCCTGGTTTTACCAAAGAGCAGAACAGAAATAATACAGACTGCAAAAGCCCATCTCAGCTTACAGGATGCCTCCTCTTGTATTCCCTCCCTCCCTCCCTCCCTCCTTCCTTCCTTCCTTCCTTCCTTCCTTCCTTCCTTCCTTCCTTCCTTCCTTCCTTCCTTCCTCCCCTCCCTCCCTTCCTTTCCTTCCTGAGCTTACAGACTGACTGCTAGAGATTCCCTTCAAGGATAAATGTTCTCTGCCCCTACCCCATTTTTTTTTTACAGTCTTGAGAGTTACATGTTATGCTAAATCATGGCTTTTGGGATAAACTACAATTGCTGGATTAACCCAAGATGACAAACTAAACCAAAATAAAATGCATTATGGCTTAAGCATAATCTGAACAAGATTATCTATTATCCCAATAATTATCTACTGAGTTCTGTGTGCTAAGCTAAGACCATGCAAAGCTTTCCTAATGCAGCACAGACATCAACTTATGGAAGTTTACCTGAGACCCACTGTGTTAGCTGAAACCTTTGACAAGCGTTGTCTTCACACTCGGATTTCCACAAATCAATAAAGACAGATATAGCCTGTTAAATTCCTGTCCCTGATTAACACATTCTGCAAGGTCCTTTACAGAAACCCAAAACAACAACAATAATGGAGGGAACAATCATTAGAGGGAAACTTGATAGAGGTCTGCCATGAAACAAATTAAGGTGTAATCCAGGAATGGAATATTTACAGAATTTGAACCTTAGGGATTTTAGAAACAAGTCTGATTTGAAAAAAATAAATTCAGAGGCCATCTGCCTTGTCCTTCCCACTGACCTGACGCTGTCTCCTCTCTAACATCTATTTCTTCATAAAAACTGAACAAAATAAGTATATTTAGAAAAATGAGTTCAAACGGTGCTTACCTGCCCACATGTATCGCAGCTGATGGAACTGCCTGGCTTCCAGTCTTTGAATTCGCGGGAAATTGTCACACAATTGGGTGACTTTTTGTAATATAGGCTGCATAGAGAACAATTGGGCATTCTGTAATCTTTCACTCCTAAGGCAGTGTGCAATTCTTGGGGGGAAAAAAAATCAAATCCTGACTGACAATTTAAGGGAAGGGGGGATTCTTTGCTGATCTTTCTCTTCCTATGTTGAGAGTAGTGCATCTGTACACATATAGATTTACATATGGATAACATTGATTATAGTTGGTCTCAGTCAATCAGATGTTTAAACTGTATTTGGCATTTTTATGGACCTGGGATAGGCAGATGTTGGGCTAAAGGTATGTAAGCTTTTCCAACTGAAGTTATCTTTTGCAATAAACTGATGCTGATTTTGCCAATGGTGTCTTTTTTATATAAATGTGGCTGTACAAATATTTGATTAGATACTTCGATTGTAAGGACATCTTCCCTTTAGAATATTCCTGAGGAACAGTCAACCAGACTCTTGACTGAACTATGTTCAGGGTACGTACATTCATAGAAGAAGACCTCAGGAGGGCCACAAAGAGAAGGAGCTGAAGTGAGTTTCTTTCCTAATTCTCTATACATTATGCAAGAAATGTTGTTTCTGAAACTGAAGCACAGGACTCTCCATCTTAGTGCTCTTCAGATATTGGATATCAATTCTCATTTCTCTCAGCTCTCATTCATGAGAGGTAATTCCACAACTTATCTTATCTGGAGGGCATCAACTTGAACACAATCTTGGTATTCAAATGGAAAAAGCAAGATATGCTTGCCGATAGAAATAGCAGTTAGACCAGTGTTTCTCAACCTTGACAATTTTAAGGCATGTGGACTTCAACTCCCAGAATTCCACAGCCAGCAATGCTGGCTGTGGAATTCTGGGAGTTGAAGTCCACATGCCTTAAAATTGTCAAGGTTGAGAAACACTGACTTAGACGTATATACCACTTTATAGTGGTTTACAGTACTCTCTAAGCAGTTTACAGAGTCAGCATATTGCCCCCAACAATCTGGGTCCTCATTTTACCAACATCGGAGGGATGGAAGGCTGAGTCAACCTTGAGCCTGTCAGGATCGAACTCCTGGCAGTCAGCAGAACTGGCCTGCAATACTGCATTCTAACCACTGCGTCACCACAGCTCTTCATAACATGGCTCTTCCCAATATTATAAATAGAGTCCAAAAGCACAGAGCAACTAGCCACTTCTACTTTCTCTCACCTGAAATTGGAATTAATGTTGATGTGGTGCATATTCTCTATTTTGCGCAAGTCACTGGCATGGCAGACAGCCACGTTGCAATTGAGGCAGCAGAAACGTACACTGTCTGGATTGTGTAGCAGGCGCTGCTGCTCAAGTTTGATATCCCGCAATTTCCTGCTGATCATGCCTTCGTGTTGCAATTTTGTAATCTATAGGAAAGAGTTAAAGAATTTGTGTTCCATGCATAGGAACGTATGGTATATTGTGACTTCATTCTGTACGTATCCAAGATTGCTAAGTGATGGCAAGCCTATGACTCCCAGTTATCATTGTTAAGCAACAACCATGGGTTATTAAGCAAGAACCTCCTGGCAACTTCCTTCCAGCTTCCAACAGGCAAGATCAGTAGGGAAGCCAGCAGGAAGATGCAAGTGCCAGATGGCTCGCAAGGAGACTGACAGGCAGGTAAATGGCTGCCGGTAGGTGCAGGAAACTATGCAAGGAGCGGGTGTTGCATGCTGCAAGATGGGTCTTGGAATGGCTGCTGCAGGAATGTGAGAGGAGCTATGAACCCAGACAACACGTTGTTTAATAAGCACTAAAGATTATTATTGTAAAAAACCAATAAAATATATATTTAAAAAAAAGAATGTGAGAGGAGCTGATGACATGAGCATGGGATGGCTGTGCCAGGCTATACAAGTGTGCACAACAAGCAAGTGAGGCACTGTACCAATGGGGGTGGGGGTTGAAGGTGATTGCTACAGGGTGGGAAAGTCTTACTCAAGTGATGTGATTTTCCCTGCTGGCTTCCCCATTGACTCTGCTTGTGACTGCGGGACGCTGCAACCATCATTAGTAAAAGTCAGTTGCCAAGCACCCACATTGCAATCACATGACTATGGAAATGATGGAATGGCTGGGACTTCAAGATGCAGTTGTAAATACATGTTCAGTTCCATCATAACTCTGAACAATCACCGAATGAGTGTTTATTAACTGAGGACTACATGAACTGGAAACCTCTCACTGAATCAGTAACTTCTCAACAGCATGTACTGTTTCAAACTCTGAAGTTCATCTGTAACGTTCTATAATGTTAATCTGATCCACGTTCAAATAAGAACTCCAGACAACTGGAACTATCTAAATTCCTGCAATCTTTTTTTATAAATACCCAGATACATCTCTAAGATAACATATGGGTTCCAATTCTTAACAAATAGCTTGAAGTATTTTACCCCCTTAAAAGACTCTACTTCAACTATCAAACACAGTGGGGAGGGGACTTTTTGGGAAAAGCTGGCATGGTATCTCTTCTGAGATGCTTTTGAGACTATGACCTATGATTATGGTGATGTAGAGTGGCAGCAAAAGAATAAATAAGAGTACATTATCACAGCATGTCAGAATCTGTCTTGCTGTGTTTCCCACCAAATTAGTACTTAGTCTAAATATCAAAAGTCACTTTCTTGGCCTTTCCAGGAAGTTCTTTTACCTTTAGGTGGTATTCTTTGTCAGGCATCTCCTGCACCCATTTTATGGCACTCTCCATCAGGGTCTCCAAAGTTTCATTAAGCCTCTCACGGGCCACCTCTTTGCTGTTGGTCTTGGCCAAAATGGAACAAATGCTGTTTGGGGCACGGGCACGGCCCCTGGCCTTAACAAAGAGAAAGAAGAACACTTGCATTCATCTCCAAAGATCCAGCCCACTAGTGTTCCACTTGACCTCAAGAATATATATGGATCAGTCAAAAACCATCCAGTTGAACTCATATTGTTCTCAATGACCCAGCATTCTTTCCTTCCTAGACACATTTGAGTGACACTCTGCAAGTGGCAAGGAGCATTTAACAAGGTTCTCAAAACTGACTGACCTGCATCATAGCAATTTCATTTGTCATCAGCGCGTAACGGATTATGATATTACACTCAGGGATGTCCAGCCCCTCCTCAGCCACACTGGTGGAAAAAAGAAGGTTGAGTTGCCCCTTTCGGAAGCGATGGAGAACATCTTGTTGTTCTTGCTGAAAGAAACACCCAAGACAAAATTAGAAAGAAACATCCAAGACAAAAGTTTTGGCCCTAGAGTGAAACTGGGATGCTCAATCCCAGAAGACAGAAGTGAGCCTCTTTTAAACACTTTTACCAGACCTTATTGAGTAGTCTGTTGACTACATCTGGCGAGCCATCTCTTGTGATGGTATTTTTCTTAAGGCATTCTGTGTCATAGGATTTCATTTCAGTGGTACATTTCTGTCTTGCCAACATAATAGCACTTTTAATTTGATTTAAATATTTTGCATTGCTGTACTTAACTCTTCTTTTGTAGTCACCTAATACAATAAATCAGTAATATCAGAAGTATTGTATAGTAATACAATACAGTAAAAACTGTTATCTGGCTGCACTTTGTTAAGATTTCTTGTGAGCTACCCAGGGTATTCTTGGTGAGCAGAAAATCTGGTTTAAGGAATGACTACCTAAAGAGACAATGTGTCCCCAGCAGCGCTTACAGATCAGTATAAGATTTTCAATTCAAAGGCAAAAAGGTGCTTTAAAGTATGGGGAAGTGCGAATGCAACTTCTTGACTAAGTTACATCAAATGATAGCTGGTATGTGTGACCCAGCATTACAGATTAGTTGTCATAGAAAGAACTTTGGTTTCACCGAACATCACTTCTACAACGATTATTGTTGCTGGAGATCCTTGATATATTCAACTACGAGACCACAAACCATGAGAAAACAATCCATCTTCTTTGTGAGACTGTTGATATTCAAAGAAGCTCTTTATGTATGTAATGATATGTGAAAATGACCTTGGGAGACTGGCCTGGATAGTGGATGAGGCAAAGATCCTCCCTAGCCTCTTGGGCTATGAAGAAGGGAAAAATATACTTTTTAGACTTTAAAGATTCTGTCACTGTAGCAATGAAGTAAAATTAATTCATCTGGCTGGGCTTCCCGACAGCACACCTCTGTTTTAGCTTAGCCATGAACATCAGAAAACTACAGAACATATTTACTATGTTTTGGAAGAGCCTGACAAAGTTTCCCAAGTCATGTGTTTTCTAGGTCCTAAATATTTTTTTCTCTGTTTAAATAATGCTGAAGTGAAATTTTTCTATGTATTTACTCAACAGGACTCTGTTCCACATTAAAACAAGGAAGATATTTTAAAAAAAATAGTTTGGCATGACACAGCACTCAAATATTACTAATGCATTAAATTTTAACTAGCCAGAGTCCAGCTGAACCATGTACAGTATAAATAACAAAGGAATTGAGCTGTCCATTGTGGCTTTAGCATTAATTTAACTTTTAGAATTGAGGTAAGGAGTAAAGGCTATTTCCTGTCAAAAATTAGCTCTCTGTTTCAGAGCAGATTACTTGCTTGGTCATACCAGACCAAATTAAATACAAATATATTTTTTCTTGGATATTTTTCATACTTGATTTGAAAAAGAATATTTAATAGATCAAATGAACGAAGGCAAAGGGTAACATCGGAGGATCCAATCTGAGTCGGTCACCGGGATCAGAGGTTTGTTCTTCCAAGCTTTTGGACTTGTGCTGGAGCCCTGAGGATGGGTTCTAGCATGAGTCCAAAAGCTTGGAAGAACAAACCTCTGATCCCAGTAACCGACTCAGATTGGATCCTGCAAGATCAAGATAAAATGAAATTATGCAAGTGGACTGTTCTTTGTCACTTTGCATATACTTATGAATTGGCCTTCAATCTTTTTTGTGGGGGTCTCATTCCAATTAGACTTACAATAGAACTGGGAATGGGATAGAGGCTTTCCCACATTTTTCTGTAGACTTACCTGTGTCATGTGCTTTGTCTGACTGCTGGAACCAGCCCCAGTTAGAACATCAGACTTGATCCCCAGTTCACGCAAAGCCTGGTTACCCAGGACCCACTCATGCAGTGAATAGGCACTCTGTCGTGTCCAGGTGAAGACAATGCCCCGTGAGCTCTTCAGTTCTTGGAATTGGTTTTGCAGGACTTGTTGCAGCTTGCCAAGTTTGGGATTCTCGTAGCGACTGTCTTTAGCAAGGCCCAAGAGAGACAACCTGTTCTCTATAAAGCAAATGCACTGTGTGGTCTCAAATAAGGACGAGCAGCAAGAGAATCATTCCTGAATCTAACACGCATCTATAATATTTCTCGATCTTATACTTCAGTTGGCATTTAACCCAAAGGATTAACATAGGTAACAATGAATAAGAAAAATGAAACCACACAAACAACAACAAAAACTTACACTAATACACAGTGCAGTAGATTATATGACAGTGATTGCCACTACAGGGAGTCTTTGATTTACAATCACAATCGGGACCAGAAAGTGCAGAAAGCAAAGCGATTAAGTGCTTTGTGTCCAATTTTATGGTTTTAGCCAAAGTTGTAGGTGTTAAGCGAATCTGGCTTCTCCTTTGTCTATCAGATGCTGGCTGGAAAGATCACCCATGGTGATCACATGACCCCAGAACATTGCAACTCTTGTAAATACATGCCAGTTGCCAAGGGCCTGAATTTTGATTAAGTGGCAGTGGGGATACTGTTATTTTTTTCAGTGCCATTGCAACTTTCAACAGTCGCTAAACAAATGGTGGTAAGTCGAGGACTACCTAAAAATAAACTGCTGTCAGTTCCAGCAATGAAAAGTTTCTTCGAGTTTTTAGTTGTGTGACCCATATTTATTCTTCTCCTCTGTCTTGTCTTTCCCTTATTGTTCATTCTTATTTTTTTAACTTCTCCAGCACTGATTACAGTTCCTAATACTTCCAACTAGCAGGTTTAGCATATTTGGAAGTCCACAAGTTGTGGAAGGTGCTCTTATCTCTCAGATTTGCCTTCAAAGGTTTTATCCTGATGTCTAGATGTGACCTCAACAACTTCCAATAATTACCAAATTGAACTTTTTAATGCAACAAAATGTTAGAGAGCAGTTACAGTGACTATGTTTAATTTGAATTACGTGTAAATATAACAACTGGAATTAATACAATGAAATCAACTTTAATTTTTAGAGTATGCCTTAATAAACCACTCAACACCATTCAAGTAGCTCTTCATTTGAGAAAAAAAACGAGGGTTGTGTTTTGAAGTGTGATTCCAGACTACTGTGTTGTATTACTGTGTAATAATTAGCCCTTCACAAAGAGAAAACTCATAAATCAAGTGATTTGTATATAATCACAACCAACTACACATTTCAACCTGTGCATGTAGCATTTCCTATTTATTCAGCCTTTTCTTATTCTGACAGGGGCTAAGGAACATAGTACAGCAAAGTGCTGGTCCATTATATGATTATTTTTGTCCTGACTTTTTTTTTTTTACATATAACTCTAGATGGCAAACCCAAAGGCGCTTTTTTAAGAGGCAACTGGGCTTTCTTTGTTTTTCCTTGAAGACATTTGACACAACATAGGAGAACAAACCCCTCAGGACAAGATTCAGCAGTCCATCTGCATTTGAAAGACAAAGGTCACTCTTTTGAAGACAGCAAAGTCCACATTCTGGACAGAGGTGACTGCTGGTTTGAAAGAGCGGTCAAAGAGGCCATCTAACATTAAAATTGAACAACCCTCTCTCAACAGAGGGGGAAGGATACGACACCACCTATCCCCATTCAGTTAGAACTGAAGAAGCTTCTTGGATGAGAAAGGAAATGTCTTCAAGGAAAAACAAGAAAGGCCAATTGCCTCTTGAAAAAGCACCTTTGAGACAACCATGATCTGGATGACTGAAAATCTCCATAGACATCAAGATGGCAAACATACTTAATATTCCTGCCTCCTTCCAAGTCGTTCCAGTTTCTTCCCTTTGGAGCCCTTCACTTCAATTCTGTTTCCTCCTCTTGCTATTATCACTAATAATATTCCTCCTTACTATTTCCCATGCCCTTCTTTTCACTTATCCAGCACTTTACTTCACAAAGTGTAATGGCGAGATACAAGGAGTGTGAAATATTCCCTAAATTTTGTTTTGTTCTGCCTATGTATTTTTTTTTTACTGTCTGAAATTCTTGGCTCCAAACAGTGATTCAGTCAAAGTAGAACAGGTTCTACGAAGGTCACGGATGGATGAACACCCTTCGAATGATGCAGGAGTATGAAGGGATTTACAGAAAACACCGCAGACTACAGGAACCATTTGCGCTTCAATTTGAAATGCAGACTACACAGACTCATCCCCAACAGCCTGCGCCTGTCTTCAAGAGTGAAGGGACACAGGGCAGAAAACATCCTGCAGCCAAGAAGGCTCCACACACATTTACACTACTCTGGTGACCCTGAGGACACAGGTAAACTTCCAAATGGCCTCAAGAATTCTCTAAAAGAATGCAAATGACCAGCTGTCTGCAAGGACTATAAATCGTTCCTTTCCTCACCATCCAGTCAGAGCTGAAGAAGCTTCTTGGATGAGAAGCGAAACATCTTCAAAGAAAAACAAGAAAGTCCAGCTGCCTTGTGAAAAAGCACCTTTGGGATAAACTAACCTAAACCTAAACCTAAACCTAAACCTAAACCTAAACCTAATCTGAAATCTAAACTAAACAACAGTAACTGCTGGCAGCCAGACTACTCTGTAGACTTTCCTGGCTTTCAAAATACATGACAGGTTGAATTAAAAGGTGCTTTTAGTTCTTCTAGCTCAGGGGTAGGCAACCTCGGCTCTTTTATGACTCATGGACTTCAACTCCCAGAATTCCTGAGTCAGCATAGCTGACTCAGGAATTCTGGGAGTTGAAGTCCATGAGTCATAAAAGAGCCGAGGTTGCCTACCCCTGTTCTAGCTCTATAATTCCCACTCTATAACTCTTATGAAATTTCTAGCAACCATGTTGTTATTTTTCACCTATGGGACTAACGGCTATCTAGGAATTCACTCTGAATCAGGAAAATGGCACCATCACGTCCACCAGTGTGACACTACCCCATCACTTATTTTTGTCTAGCATTTCCATTACTGACAGACACTTACCATCAAAGAGCTGAAACAGATATTGTTCGCTTTTTTGTGTTAATTTCTTAGTAGCATGTTCTAGTTGGTAAAACTCATCTAGCATACTGAAGGCATCAATCATGCGCATGGTTTCATTGGTCAGCAGGGCGTCGTTGTATTTTCGAAGATGCAGGGCACAAACTCGGGTTTTTTGGCAACATTCTTTTGCTCCTTAATACCACAAAGAGAGCAAATGTCATGATAACGGTCTGTCACATTATCTTTCCACTGATCTGTTTCAGTCCATCTCATCTATAACCTCTTTGCTTGTTCTGCATAGGTAAAACAACATTCTTATCTAAGTAGAGTTGGTAAAAATAAGGTTTCTAGATTAAAAGTTGAGTAGATCAGGCTGTAATTTCTTCTCTGTAGCTGTACTTCATTACAGACCATCAGCCAGGGGCGGGGAATAACACATCCAAAGAAGCTATAGCTAATTTATCTTCTGCAGGCTTGGGCCTTAGACTCACATGTACTCCAAATAGCACAGTAACATAGTGGAGGTGGAAAAATCAGGAAGATATTAAATCTGTCTCTGAACATTTCTTTCTTCCAAATTCATGTATACAGGTAGTCCTCGACTTATGACCACAACTGAGCCCAAAATGTCTGTTGCTAAGACATTTGTTAAGTGAGTTTTGCACCATTTTTCTTGCTAGAGTTGTTAAGTGAATCACTGCAGGTGATAAGTCACACGGTTGTTAGGTGAATCTGGCTTCCCCATTGACTTTGCTTGTCAGAAGGTCGCAAAAAGTGATCACATGTCCCTGGGACACGGCAACCGTCATAAATATGAGTCAGCTGCCAATCATCTGAATTTTGATCACATGACCATGGGGACGCTGCAAGTGTGACAAATGATCATAAGTCACTTTTTTCAGTGCCGTTGTAACTTCAAACAGTCACTAAATGAACTGCTGTAAGTCGAGGGCTACCTGCATTACAAAGCTTCCTATGGGATACTCACCTTTCGTTTCAAGCTCCACAATTTGCTGCTCAAAGGACTTGGTACCAAAGTTTGTAGTAATGTCAGGTACATTTAGGTAAGTATAGATCTGGGCCATTATGTCCCTGAGTTTTTCTCCAAATGGGTCCTGGAGATGATAAAATGAGAAATTGGGAGTGGAAAAAAAATGTTAACATTCTTATCTACACTGCTCATTCATTTTTTTCAACTGTTCCTTAAGAGACTCCTGGTGATCTTACCTGCAACCTTGGTTCTGACAGATCATACTGTTTCTTGGGACATGGAACATGGTCATTAAGAGAGAGATTATGTTTATTGGTTGACATAATTTTTTCAGCGTCCAGGTTAGCACAGATCTGGAAAGAATTATCACAGCTGTGTGATTACTTCAGGAAATAGGTTTAAGCCAATTGATCTAAAATGCCAGTTGAAATGCCTTTAAGTGATGCTATGATAGAAAGAGACGAAACAAATTTTATTTATACATACAATGAATTATGGGCTGCCCATTTCACGAGGACTTGAGGTGATTTACAATAATATCCTTTATCAACAACAAGAACAGATATCCCATCCAATTTGAATTATCTAATTAAAAAGTCCAAGTACCACCAGCAAACAAATGCTCAGGAGCTTCTTGAAGCCAAGACGTTGGAGGCATCCCTTATTTTGGAAGTTTATTTCAAAGAATAGGAGCAGCCAGTAAGGAAGTGTCCTTATCTTCTTCCTTCTTTTGCAGTTTGCACAGGATGAGGCAAGTCTCAGTAGGAGTGAAGGTCCTACAGGTATTGGGTGTCAAGTCATGCAATACTTTAAAAGTGACACACAACACTTTAAAATGAACAGAAGCCAAATCAAAGGTGTAGCATAGAGATGCTGCAGCTGCCAAAAAGACCAACACAGTGCTAGGCTGCATTAACAGAGGGATAGAATCAAGATCACGTGAAATGTTAATACCACTTTACAATGCCTTGGTAAGGCCACACCTGGAATACGGCATCCAGTTTTGGTCACCGCGATGTAAAAAAGATGTTGAGACTCTAGAAAGAGTACAGAGAAGAGCAACAAAGATGATTAGGGGACTGGAGGCTAAAACATATAAGGAACGGCTGCTGGAATTGGGTATGTCTAGTACTAGTTTAATGAAGAGAAGGAT